>NC_142801.1:16929608-16967108 GCF_049724085.1 Artemia sp. Qi Xiang Cuo
AAAACCCCATTTTTGCTCGTTTTTCTTTCTTTATGTGAGCCAATCATTCCCCCAAACACATCCAATTGAAATTTCGAGATACCCATTTTGTTCAGCGTATTTTATTTCCCGCTAGAAAATGTGTTTTGAGTAGGACGCTCGCCCACAACCCTTAGGGCAGAGGTTTTAAGTTATGACCTGGGGGCATATAAGGTTTTTATTGAAGGCGTTGTCATAAAAACTTCAAAAAAGGCTCATTCGATTGGAAATTCGAAGGGTTAGTAACCTTTTTAATAGTCAAAAGTGATTGGAGGGCAACTAGCCCCCCCCCCCCACGCCCATCATTCCCCCAAACACATCCAATCAAAATTTTGAGATTATATTTTGTTCAGCGTAGCTTATTTCCAGATAGAAAATATGTTTTTGAGAAGGACACTCCCCCACAACCCTTAGGGCAAGGGTTTTAATTTACGCCTTGGGGGCATAAAAGGTTTTTATAGAAGGCGTTTTCGTAGAAACTTCAAAAAAGGCTCATTCAATAGGAAATTCAAATGGCTAGTGCGCTTTTTAATAGTCAAAAGTGATTGGAGGGCAACTAGCCCCCCCCCCCCACGTCCATCATTTCCCCAAACACATCCAATCAAAATTTTCAGATAGTCATTTTGTTCATTGTAGTTTATTTCCAGATAAAAAATATCTTTTTGAGAAGGACACTTCCCCACAACCCTCAGGGCAAGGGTTTTAAGTTATACCCTGGGGGCATATAAGGTTTTTATAGAACGTTTTGTCGCAGAAACTTCAAAAAAGGCTCATTCAATAGGAAATTCAAAGGGCTAGTGCGCTTTTTAATAGTCAAAAGTGATTAGAGGCCAACTAGCCCCCCCCCCCCGCCCATCATTCCCCCTAGCACATCCAATCAAAATTTTGAGATAGCCATTTTGTTCAGCGTAGTTGATTTTCTGATAGAAAATTATGTTTTTGAGGAGGACACTCCCCCACATCCCTCGGGGCAAGGGTTTTAAGTTATGCCCTGAGTGCACATAAGAACGATGTTGGCACAATGTACTATGTAATATTTTTTTCCTTTAGAGAAGGGCACTTCATATGGAAGGGGTCGTCGTAAAAACTTCAAAAGGGGCTCATTCGGTTAGAAATTGAGAGTTCTAGTGCCCTTTTTAATAGTCAAAAGTGATTGGAAGGCAACTAGCCCTCCCCCGCCCTACACCCCTCATTCCCCTAAACACATCCAATCAAAACACAGAGATAGCCATTTTGTTCAGCATAGTTGATTTCCAGATAGAAAATATATTTTTGAGAAGGACACTCCCCCACAACCCTCATGGAAAGGGTTTTAAGTTATGGCAAACCCCTGGGTGCAAAACCCCTATGCCTCCGCAATGCCAGAACAAAATTTGCACTTTACTAAAAAAATAGAAATGAAGGTGCATTGTCAGTTTAATATACATACACTGATATTTAGTTATCAAAATGTTTATATTATTTGATTTATTAAAGTTATAAAAGTAAAAACATTTATGTTTTTTTCAGTTAAGTTCAAATTTATTTCTGGCTTTGGGAAGGCATAGGGGTTTTGCGCCCAACTTATGTTAATTTCTGCTGGTTTTGAGTTTGACTCGGTTAATTATTGTAATTTCGGTTCGTTTTGGGTTTCAATTATTTATCGATATTGATTTGTGGTAGTTTCACGCTTGGTAGATTATTGGATTTTATTTTTGCTAATTTTTTGTTTAATGGAGTTCTTTACTTTTCTTTGAAAAACTTATTTTGTGGAAAAAGTTTTTTAAATTAATTTTTCGATAAAATAGAGAGGATCTTTTTGTCAAGTCTCTCCCCCACCCATCTTACAATTGAACTGCCAACTGTCACCTCTTGATAAAAAGGATGTCCACTATTCTCCTGACTTTAATCACTGATTTTGGTTGACGGATCATTTTTGATACCTCAATCGTTAGTTTCTCCATTTTTAAAGTTTGGGATCCGGATTGGTAAGCAATGCGTGTCCATTGTTAGTTGAAAGGAAAAGCTTCAAACAATTCTGATAAAAATATATGCGTCGAAATATTTAGCAGTTTACATTAATGCCGAATATGTAAAATTTGTTAATCTCTTAGCTACTTCCCCAGGGTATTGACCAAAAATGACCAAAAATATGCAGCTATAGACCAAAAATGTGCAGCTTTAAATACAAATAGGCAAAATTCTGTGTTTTCACGAAATGGATGGTCATAAATACCTGTTTTTATTTTTCAGTAGATAATCTACCAAACCAGTTGTCAGTAGAAAGGCCCCTATTGATCCGACCGGGAGTCCATATATGGGCATAGAGTCCCTAGGGAGATGGTTTTCTCACTGAGAATAAAAAAAACGAATTTTTCTCACTTGAAAAAAACAGGAATTTTCTCACTTTTAGGGATGTTTCTTGGACGGTTATGAGTGTTGGTCAATTTATTTGATGTTTTTCATGGATGTCAACATCAATTTATGTCTGTTTTATGGTTTTTGTCAGTGAGAATGAAAAAACAAGATTTTTCTCACTTTGATGGATGTTTCTTGGATGTTCTCACTTTGATGGATGTTTTCTTGAATTTTCTCACTTTGATGGATGTTTCTTGGATGTTCTCACTTTGATGGATGTTTTCTTGTATGTTCTCACTTTGTTGGATGTTTCTTGGATGTTCTCACTTTGATGGATGTTTCTTGGATGTTCTCACTTTGATGGATGTTTTTTTGGATGTTCTCTCTTTGATGGATGTTTCTTGGATGTTCTCACTTTGATGGATTTTTTCTTGGATGTTCTCACTTTGATGGATGTTTCTTGGATGTTCTCACTTTGATGGGAGTTTTCTTGGATGTTCTCATTTTGATGGATGTTCCTTGGATGTTCTCACTTTGATGGATGTTTTCTTGGATGTTCTCACTTTGATGGATGTTTCTTGGATGTTCTCACTTTGATGGATGTTTCTTGGATGTTCTCACTTTGATGGATGTTCCTTGGACGGTTATGAGTAACACATGACACATGACACGAAACATGACACAAGACACATGACGAATGACACATGACACATGACACATGACATAAGAATGACGTAATCACCTAGGACAAATGGATTTTCTGAGAAATTGATTACATAATCGGTAGAACCCTATCAGAAGGTCATAACGGGGGTCCATATATGGACATAGAATGACGTAATCGACTAGGACAGATGGATATCTGATAAATTGATTACATAATCGGTAGAACCATATCTGGAGGTCATGACGGGAGTCCATATATGGGCATTGAATGACGTAATCGACTAGGACAGTTGGATATCTGAGAAATTGATTACATAATCTGTAGAACCATATCAGGAGGTCATGACGGGGGTCCATATATGGGCATTGAATGACGTAATCGACTAGGACATGACACAACACATGACACTTGACACGTGACACATGACACATGACACATGACACAACACATGAGACATGACCCATGACACATGACACAAACATGACACATGACACATGACACATGACACCTGACATAAGAATGACGTAATCAACTAGGACAAATGGATTTTCTGAGAAATTGATTACAGAATTGGTAGAACCCTATCAGGAGGTCGTGACGGGGGTCCATATATGGACATAAAATGACGTAATCGACTAGGACAGTTGGATATCTGAGAAATTGATTACATAATCGGTATAACCATATCAGGAGGTCATGACGGGAGTCCATATATGGGCATTGAATGACGTAATCGACTAGGACAGTTGGATATCTGAGAAATTGATTACATAATCGGTAGAACCATATCAGGAGGTCATGACGGGAGTCCATATATGGGCATTGAATGAAGTAATTGACTAGGACAGTTGGAATATTTCAGTAGTGGTTTATCGTGGTTTACCATTTCACAGTTACATCTTCTTGATTTTTCAAAGTTTATTTTGGAGTTCTTTCATTGAAATGCAATATTTGGATTATTTCAGTGGTGGTTTGTTGTGGATTCCCTTGTCGCAGTACATTCTCTTGATTTTTCAAAGTTCATTTTGAATTTATTTCTTTGGAATGCAAGGGCTGGAATATTTTAGTAGTATTTTGTTTGGGTTTACCTTGTCACAGTTACATTCTCTTCATTTTTCAAAGTTCATTCTGAATTTCTTTCATTGAAATTCAAAGGATGGAATATTTCAATACTGTTTTGTCGTGGCTTACTGTATCACACGTGCATTTTCTTTATTTTGCTAAGATCATTTTGAATTTCTTTCGTTGAAATGCATTGGTTGGAATATTTCAGTAGTGTTTTGTCGTGGTTTACCATTTCAGAGTCAAATACTCTTGTTTTTTAAAAGTTCATTTTTAATTTATTTCATTGAAATGCAAGAGTTGGAATATTTCAGTAGTTTTTTGTCGTGCTCTACCATTTTACAGTAACATTCTCTTGATTTTTCAAAGTTCATTTTGGATTTCTATCGTTGAAATTCAAAAGTTGAACTATTTCACTAGTGTTATGTCGTAGTTTACCTTATCACAGTTACACTCTATTGATTTTTCATAGTTCACATCGGATATCCTTAGTTTAAATGCATGGGTTAGAATATTTCAGTAGTGTTTTGTCGTGGTTTACTTTGTCACAGTTATAATCTCTTGATTTTTCGAAGTTCATTTTGAATTTCTTTCATTGAAATGCAAGAGTTGGAATATTTAACTAGTGTTTTGTCGTGGTTTACCGTGTCACGGTTACATTCTCTCGATTTTTCAAAGTTTATTTTGTATTTCTTTCATTGAAATGCATGAGTTGTCATATTTCAGTAGTGTTTTGTCGTGGTTGACCTTGTCACACTTACATTCTCTTGATTGTTCAAAGTTAATTTTGAATTTCTTTCATTGAAATGCATGAGCTGCAATATTTAAGAAGTGTTATTTCACGGATTACCATGTCACAGTTACATTATCTTAATTTTTCAAAGTTCATTTTGAATTTCTTTAGTTGAAAAGCTAGAGTTGGAATATTTCAGTAGTGTTTTGTTGTGGTTTACCTTGTCACAGTTACATTTTCTTGATTTTTCAAAGTTTATTTTGAATTTCTTTCGGTGAAATGCAAGAGTTGGAATATTTCAGTATTGTTTTGTTGCGGTTTACTTTGTCACAGTTACATTCTCTTAATTTTTCAAAGTTTATTTTGTTTTTCTTTCATTAAAATGCAAGAGTTGGAATATTTCAGTAGTGTTTTGTTGTGCTGTACCTTGTCACAATTATATTTTCTTGATTTTTTAAAGTTCTGTTTTGTTGTATTTCATTGAAATGCAAGAGTTGGAATATTTAATTAGTGTTTTGTAATGGTTTACATTGTCACAGTTACATTCTCTTAATTTTTCAAAGATCATTTTGAATTTCTTTCGTTGAAATGCAAGAGTTGGAATATTTCAGTAGTGTTTTGTTGTGGTTTACCTTGTCACAGTTACACTTTCTTGATTTTTCAAAGATCATTTTGAATTTCTTTCGTTGAAATGCAAGAGTTGGAATATTTCAGTAGTGTTTTGTTGTGGTTTACCTTGTCACAGTTACATTCTCTTGATTTTTCAAAGCTCATTTTGGATTTCTTTCATTGAAATGAAAGAGTTGGAATATTTCAGTAGTGTTCTGTCGTGGTTTATCATGTCACAGTTACATTCTATTAATTTTTCAAAGTTCATTTGAATTTCTTTCGTTGAAATGTGAGAGTTGGATTATTTCAGTAGTGTTTTGTCATGGTTTACCTTGTCACAGTTACATTCTATTAATTTTTCAAGGTTCATTTTGGATTTCTTTCGTTGAAATGCAAGAGTTGGATTATTTCAGTAGTGTTTTGTCATGGTTTACATTGTCAAAGATACATTCTCTTGATTATTCAAAATTCATTTTGGATTTCTTTCATTGAAATGCAAGAGTCGGAATATATAAGTACTGTTATGTAATTGATGAATATGTCTATGTTAAATTTTCTTTATTTTTCAAAGTTCATTTAGAATTTTTTTCGTTGAAATGCGGGAGTTGGACTATTTCAGCAGTGTTTTATTGCGGTTTAGATCGTCACAGTTAAAATATCTTGATATTTAATAGTTCATTTTTAATTTCTTTCATTGAAATGCAAGAGTTGTAATATTTCAGTAGTATTTTTTCATGATATTCCTTGTCATAATTATATTCTCTTGATTTTTCAAAAGATCATTTTGTTTTTCTTTCGTTCAAATCCAAGGGTTGGAATGTTTCAGTAGTTTTTTGTTGTGGTTTACCTTGTCACTGTTAAATTCTTTTAATTTTTCAAAGTTCCTTCTTGATTTCTTGCGTAGAAATGCAAGAGTCAGAATATTTCAGTAGTGTTTTGTTATGGTTTACCTTGTCAAACCTACATTCTCTTAATTTTTCAAAGTTCATTTTGGATTTCTTTCGATGAAATGCAAGAGTCGGAATATTTCAATAGTGTTTGTTGTGGTTTACCTAGTCACAGTTACATTCTCTTAATTTTTCAAAGTTCATTTTGGATTTCTTTCGTTGAAATGCAAGAGTTGGAATATTTCAGTAGTGTTCTGTCATTCTTTACCATGTCACACTTACATTTTCTTGATTTTTCAAAGTTCATTTTAAATTTCTTACGTTGAAATGCAAGAGTTGGAATATTTCGGTAGTGTTTTGATGAGGTTTACCTTGTCACAGTTACATTCTCTTGATTCTTCAAAGATCATTTTTAATTTCTATCATTGAAATGCAAGAGTTGGAATATTTCAGTAGTGTTTTGTCGTGGTTTACCATGTCACAGTTACATTCTCTTGATTTTTCAAAGATCATTTTGTTTTTTTTTCGTTGATATGCAAGAGTTGAATTGTTTCAGTAGTGTTTTGTTTTGGTTTACCTTGTCACAGTTAAATTCTCTTAATTTTTCAAAGTTCATTTTGGTTTTCTTTCGATGAAATGCAAGAGTCGGAATATTTCAGTAGTGTTTTGTCATGGTTTACCTTGTCACAGTTACATTCTCTTAATTTTTCAAAGTTCATTTTGAATTTCTTTCGTTGAAATGCAAGAGACTGAATATTTCAATAGTGTTTGTTGTGGTTTACCTAGTCACAGTTACATTCTCTTAATTTTTCAAAGTTCATTTTGAATTTCTTTCGTTGAAATGCAAGAGTTGGAATATTTCAGTAGTGTTTTGTCATGGTTTACCTTGTCACAGTTACATTCTCTTGATTTTTTAAAGTTCATTTTGAATTTGTTTCATTGAAATGCAAGAGTTGGAATATTTCAGTAGTGTTTTGTCATGGTTTACCTTGTCACAGTTACATTTTCTTGATTTTTCAAAGTTTATTTTGAATTTCTTTCATTGAAATGCAAGAGTTGGAATATTTCAGTAGTGTTTTGTTTTGCTTTACCTTGTCCGAGTTACATTCTCTTGATTTTTCAAAGTTCATTTGAATTTCTTACATTGTAATGCAAGAGTTGGATTATTTCAGTGTGTTTTGTTGTGCTTTACCTTGTCACAGTTACGTTCTCTTGATTTTTCAAAATTCATTTTGAATTTCTTTCGTTGAAATGTAAGAGTTGGAATATTTCAGTAGTGTTTTGTCATGGTTTACCTTGTCACATATACATTCTCTTGATTTTTCAAAGTTCATTTCGAATTTCTTTCATTGAAATGTAAGAGTTGGAATATGACAATAGTGTTTTGTCGTGTTTTACTTTGTCACAGTTACATTCTCTTGATTTTTCAATGTTCATTTGAATTTCTTACATTGTAATGCAAGAGTTGGATTATTTCAGTAGTGTTTTGTCGTTCTTTACCATGTCACAGTTACATTCCCTTGATTATTTCGTATATGTGCATTGAATGACGTAATCGACTAGGACATGACACAACATATGACACGTGACACGTGACTCATGACACATGACACATGAAACAACACATGAGACATGACACATGACACCTGACACATGATACATGACACATGACACGAAACATGACACATGACACATGACGAATGACACATGACACATAACACAAGAATGACGTAATCACCTGGGACAAAAGGATTTTCTGAGAAATTGATTACATAATCGGTAAAACCATATCAGGAGGTCGTGACGGGGGTCCATATATGGACATAGAATGACGTAATCGACTAGGACAGATGGATATCTGAGAAATTAATTACATAATCAGTAGAACCCTATCAGGAGGTCATGACGGGAGTCCATATATGGGCATTGAATGACGTAATCGACTAGGACAGTTGGATATCTGAGAAATTGATTACATAATCGGTAGAACCATATCAGGAGGTCATGACGGGAGTCCATATATGGGCATTGAATGACGTAATCGACTAGGACAGTTGGAATATTTCAGTAGTGGTTTGTCGTGGTTTACCATTTCACAGTTACATTATCTTGATTTTTCAAAGTTCATTTTTGATTTCTTTCGTTGAAATGCAAGAGTTGGAATATTTCAGTAGTGTTTTGTCGTGGTTTACCTTGTCACAGTTACATTCTCTTGATTTTTCAAAGTTCATTTTGAACCTCTTTCGTTGAATTACAAGAGTTTGAATATTTCAGTAATGTTTTGTCATGGTTTACATTGTCACAGTTACTTTCTCTTGATTTTTCAAAGTTCATTTTGAATTTCTTTCATTGAAATGCAAGGGTTGGAATATTTCAGTAGTGGTTTGTTGTGGTTTACCTTGTCACAGGTACATTCTTTCGATTTTTCAAAGTTCATTTTGAATTTCTTTCATTGAAATGCAAGAGTTGGATTATTTCAGTACTTGTTTGTCGTGGTTTACCATTTCACAGTTACATTCTCTTGATTTTTCAAAGTTCATTTTGAATTTTTTTCATTGAAATGCAAGAGTTGGATTATTTCAGTAGTGTTTTGTTGTGGTTTACCAATTCACAGTTACATTTGATTTTTCAAAGTTCATTTTGAATCTCTTTCGTTGAAATGCAAGAGTTGGAATATTTCAGTAGTGTTATGTCGTGGTTTACTTTGTCACAGTTACATTCTCTTGATTTTTCAAAGTTCATTTTGAATTTCTTTCATTGAAATGCAAGGGTTGGAATATTTCAGTAGTGGTTTGTTGTGGTTTACCTTGTCACAGTTACATTCTCTCGATTTTTCAAAGTTCATTATGAATTTCTTTGATTGAAATGCAAGAGTTGGAATATTTCAGTAGTTTTTCGTTGTGGTTTAACTTATCACAGTTACATTCTCTTGATTTTTCAAAGTTCATTCTGAATTTATTTCGTTGAAATGCAAGAGTTGGAATATTTCAGTAGTGTTATGTCGTGGTTTACCTTGTCATAATTACATTCTCTTGATTTTTCAAAGTTCATTTTGAATTTCTTTCATTGAAATGCAAGGGATGGAATATTTCAATAGTGGTTTGTTGTGGTTTACCTTGTCACAGGTACATTCTCTTGATTTTTCAAAGTTCATTTTGAATTTCTTTCGTTGAAATGCAAGAGTTGGAATATTTCAGTATTGTTTTGTTGTGGTTTACCTTGTCACAGATATATTGTCTGGATTTTTCAAAGTTCATTTTGAATGTCTCTCACTGATATGCAAGGGTTGGATTATTTCACTAGTGTTTTGTCATTGTTTACCTTATCACAGTTACATTTTCTTGATTTTTCAAAGTTCATTTTGAATTTCTTTCGTTGAAATGCAAGAGTTGGAATATTTCAGTAGTGTTTTGTTATAGTTTACCTTGTCACAGTTACATTCTCTTGATTTTTCAAAGTTCATTTTGGTTTTCTTTCATTGAAATGCAAGAGTTGGAATATTTCAGTAGTGTTTTGATGTGGTTTACCTTGTAACAGTTATATTCTCTTGATTTTTTAAAGTTCATTTTGGTTTTCTTTCATTGAAATGCAAGAGTTGGAATATTTCAGTAGTGTTTTGTCATGGTTTACCTTGTCACAGTTACATTCTCTTAATTTTTCAAAGAGTATTTTGAATTTCTTTCATTGAAATGCAAGAGTTGTAATATTTCAGTAGTGTTTCGTTTAGGTGTACCTTATCACAGTTACACTTGCTTGATTGTTAGAAGTACATTTTTGGTTTCTTTCGATGAAATCCATGAGCGGAAATAATTCAACAGTGTTTTGTAGTGTTTTAGCGTGTAAGAGATACATTCGCATTATTTTTAATTTCTCATGTCAAATATTTTTAGTGGAAATGAACGAGGTGGAATATTTCAGTAGACTTCTGTCGTGGTTTACCTTGTCACAGTTACATTCTATTAATTTTTCAAAGTTCATTTGAATTTCTTTCGTTGAAATGTGAGAGTTGGATTATTTCAGTAGTGTTTTGTCATGGTTTACCTTGTCACAGTTACATTCTATTAATTTTTCAAAGTTCATTTTGGATTTCTTTCGTTGAAATGCAAGAGTTGGAATATTTCAGTAGTGTTTTGTTATGGTTTACAATGTCAAAGATACGTTCCCTTGATTTTTCAAAGTTAATTTTGGATTTCTTTCCTTGAAATGCAAGAGTTGGAATAATTCAGTAGTGTTCTGTCATTCTTTACCTTGTCACAGATACATTCTCTTGATTTTTCAAAGTTCATTTTGAATTTCTTACGTTGAAATGCAAGAGTTGGAATATTTCAGTAATGTATTGTTGCGGTTTACCTTGTCAAAGTTACATTCTCTTAATTTTTCAAAGTTCATTTTAAATTTCTATCATCGAAATGCAAGAGTTGGAATATTTCAGTAGTGTTTTGTCGTGGTTTACCTTGTCACAGTTACATTCTCTTGATTTTTCAAAGTTCATTTTGGTTTTATTTCGGTGAAATGCAAAAGTTGAAATATTTCAGTATTGTTTTGTTGCTGTTTACCTTGTCAAAGTTACATTCTAATGATTTTGAAAAGTTTATTTCTGATTTCTATCATTGAAATGCAAGAGTTGGAATATTTAAGTAGTGGTTTGTTGTGGTTTACCTTGTCACAGGTACATTCTCTCGATTTTTCAAAGTAGTGAATATTTCAGTAGTCTTGAAAAATCAAGAGAATGTAACTGTGACAAGGTAAACCACAACAAAACACTACTGAAATATTCCAACTCTTGCATTTCATCGAAAGAAATCCAAAATGAACTTTGAAAAATTAAGAGAATGTAAGTGTGAGAAGGTAAACCACAACAAAACACTACTGAAATATTCCAACTCTTGCATTTCAACGAAAGAAATCCAAAATGAACTTTGAAAAATTAAGAGAATGTAACTATGACAAGGTAAACCACAACAAAACACTACTGAAATATTCCAACTCTTACATTACAAAAAAAGAAAACCAAAATCAACTTTTGAAATATCAAGAGAATATGACTGTGACATGGAATAACACATCAAAATACTACTGAAATATTGCAGCTCTTGCATTACAATGATAGAAATTAAAAATAAACTTTGAAAAATTAAGAGAATGTAACTTTGACAAGGTAAACCGCAACAAAACATTACTGAAATAATCCAACTTTTGCATTTCAACGAAATAAATTCCACAATGAACTTTGAAAAATAACGAGAATGTATCTGTGACATAGTTAATAACAAAGAAACACTACTGAAATAATCCGATTCTTGTACTTCAACGAAAGAAATCCAAGATGAACATTGAAAAATTAAGAGATTGTAACAGTGACATGCTAAACGACAACAAGACACTAGTGAAATATTCCAACTCTTACATTTCAACGAAAGAAATTCAAATGAACATTGAAAAATTAAGAAAATGTAACTGTGACAAGGTAAACCACGACAGAACACTACTGAAATATTCTAACTCTTGCATTTCAATGAAAGAAATTCGAAATGAACTTTGAAAAATCGAGAGAATGTAAGTGTGACAAGGTAAACCACAACAAAACACTACTGAAATATTCCAACTCTTGCATTTCAACGAAAGAAATTCAAAATGAACTTTGAAAAATCAAGAAAATGTAACTGTGACAAGGTAAACCACAACAAAACACTACTGAAATATTCCAACTCTTACATTTCAACGATAGAAATCCAAATGAACTTTGAAAATTTACGAGAATGAAGTGTGACATGGTAAACCACAACAATACACTACTGAAATATTTTAACTCTTACATTTTCAATAAAAGAAATTCAAAATGAACTTTGAAAAATTAAAAGAATGTAACTGTGACATGGTAAACCACGACAAAACACTACTGAAATATTCCAACCCTTGCATTTCAACGAAAAGAAAACCAAAATAAACTTTGAAAAATCAAGAGAATGTAACTGTGAAAAGCTAAACCATGACAAAACACTACTGAAATATTCCAACTCTTGCATTTCAATGATAGAAATTTAAAATGAACTTTGAAAAATTAAGAGAATGTAACTTTGACAAGGTAAACCTCAACAATACATTACTGAAATATTCCAACTCTTGCATTTCAACGTAAGAAATTCAAAATGAACTTTGAAAAGTCAAGAGAATGTAACTGTCAAAAGGTAAAACAAGACTAAACATCAATGAAATATTCAACCTTTTGCAATTCAAAGAATTAAATCCATAATGTTCTGTAAAAAATGTAGAAAATGTAATTGGGATATGGTACACCTTGACAAAACACTCCTAAAATATATAAACTCTTACATTTCAATGAAAGAAATCCAAAATGAACTTTGAAAAATCAATACAATGTAACTGTGACAAGTTAAACCATGACAAAACACTACTGAAATAATCCAACTCTCACATTTCAACGAAACAAATTCAAATGAACTTTGAAAAATTAATAGAATGTAACTGTGACATGGTAAACCACGACAGAACACTACTGAAATATTCCAACTCTTTCATTTCAAATAAAGAAATTCTAAAAGAACTTTGAAAAATAAAGAGAATGTAACTGTGACAAGGAAAACCACGACAAAACACTACTGAAATATTCCAACTCTTGCATTTCAACGAAAGAAATTCAAAATGAACTTTGAAAAATCAAGAAAGTGTAATTGTGACAAGGTAAACCACAACAAAACACTACTGAAATATTCCAACTCTTGGATTTCAACGAAATAAATCCAAAATGAACTTTGAAAAATTAAGAGAGTTTAACTGTGAAGAGGTTAAGTACGAAAACACACTATTTAAAAAATCAAACTGTTACAATTCAATGAAAGAAATCCAAAATGAAATTTGAAAAACCAAGAAACTGTAACTGTAACAAGTTAAAGCGTGTCAAAACACAACTGAAATGTTCAAACTCTTGCATGTCAATGAAAGAAAACCAAAATGAACTTTAAAAATCCAGAGAATGTAACTGTGACAAGGTAAACCACAACAAAACACTACTGAAATATTTCAACTCATGCATTTCAATGCAAGGTAACCATGACAAAACACTTGGAATAGTTCAAAATAGTTGGAATAGTTGGAATATTTCAGTAGTGTTTTGTTGTGGTTTACCTTGTCACACTTACATTCTCTTGATTTTTCAAAGTTCATTTCGAATTTCTTTCATTGAAATGCAAGAGTTGGAATATTTCAGTAGTGTTTTGTCGTGGTTTACCTTGTCACAGTTACATTTTATTGATTTTTCAAAGTTCATTTGAATTTCTTTCGTTGAAATGTTAGAGTTGGATTATCTCAGTAGTGTTTTGTCATGGTTTACCTTGTCACAGTTACATTGTATTAATTTTTCAAAGTTCATTTTTGATTTTTTTCATTGAAATGCAAGAATTAGATTATGTCAGTAGTGTTTTCTCACGTTTTACCATGTCACAGTTACATTCTCTTCATGTTTCAAAGTTCATTTTGTATTTTTTTTTCGTTGAAATGTATGAGTTGGAATATTTCAGTAGTGTTCTGTCATTGTTTACCATGTCACATTTACATTCTCTTGATGTTTCAAAGTTCATTTTGAATTTCTTACGTTGAAATGCAAGAGTTGGAATATTTCAGTAATGTTTTGTTGCGGTTTACCTTGTCACAGTTACATTCTCTTAATTTTTCAAAGTTCATTTTTAATTTCCATCATCGAAATGCAAGACTTGGAATATTTCAGTAGTGTTTTGTCGTGGTTTACCTTGTCACAGTTACATTCTCTTGATTTTTCAAAGTTCATTTTGGATTTCTTTCATTGAAATGCAAGAGTTCGAATATTTCAGTAGTGTTTTGTTGTGGTTTACCTTGTCACAGTTAAATTGTCTTAATTTTTCAAAGTTCATTTTGGATTTCTTTCGTTGAAATGCATGAGTTGGAATATTTCAGTAGTATTTTGTCGTGGTTTACTTTGTCACAATTACATTCTCTTGATTTTTCAAAGTTCATTTTGAATTTCTTTCATTGAAATGCAAGGGTTGGCATATTTCAATAGTGGTTTGTTGTGGTTTACCTTGTCACAGTTAAATTGTCTTGATTTTTCAAAGTTCATTTTGAATTTCTTTTTTTGAAATGCATGAGTTGGATTATTTCAGTAGTGTTTTGTCTTGGTTTACCATTTCACAGTTACATTGTATTGTTTTTACAAAGTTAATTTTGGATCTCTTTCGTTGAAATGAATGAGCTGAATTATTTCACTAGTGTTTTGTCGTGGTTTACCTTGTCACAGTTAGATTCTCTTGATTTTTCAAAGATCATTTTGGTTTTCTTTAATTGAAATGCAAGAGTTTGAATATTTCAGTAGTGTTTTGATATGGTTTACCTGTCACAATTATATTTTCTTGATTTTTCAAAGTTCATTTTGGTTTTCTTTCGTTGAAATGCAAGAGTTGGAATATTTCAGTAGTGTTTTGTCATGATTTATCTTGTCAAAGTTACATTCTCTTAATTTTTCAAAGCTCATTTTGTATTTCTTTCTTTGAAATGCAAGAGTTGGAATATTTCAGTAGTGTTTTGTTGTGGTTTACATTGTCACAGTTACATTCTCTTGATTTTTCAAAGTTTATTTTGATTTTCTTTCGTTGAAATGCAAGAGTTGGAATATTTCAGTAGTCTCTTGTTGTGGTTTACCATTTCAGAGTTACATTCTCTTTATTTTTAAAAGTTCATTTCAGATTTTTTTCATTGAAATGAAAGAGTGGGAATATTTTAGTTGTGTTTTGTTGTGTTTTACCTTGTAACAGTTACATTCTCTTAGTTTTTAAAAGTTCATTTTAATTTCTTTCTTTGAAATGTTAGAGTTGGATTATTTCAGTAGTGTTTTGTCATGGTTTACCTTGTCACAGTTACATTCTATTGATTTTTAAAAGTTCATTTTGATTCTCTTTTATTGAAATACAAAAGCATAAATATTTCAAGACTGTTTTACCAAGGTTTACAATGTCACGGTTACAGTTCCTTGATTTTTCGAAGGTCTTTTTGGTTTTCTTACCTTTAATGGAGAGAGTTGGAACAATTAAGTAATATTTTGTCATTGTTTACCTTTTCACATATGCGTTTTATTTATTTTTAAAAGTTCATTTTGAATTTCTTTCTTTGAAATGCAAGAGTTGGAATATTTCAGTAGTGTTTTGTTGAGGTTTACCTCGTCACAGTTACATTCTCTTAATTTTTCAAAGTTCATTTTTAATTTCTATACTACTCATCCCAAATCATAGGTTTCAGACAACAAACACCATTGAAAGGTTAAGAAACCTAGCTCAGAAAAGTTTAAAATAGTAAAACAAACATCCAAGTCATAGGTTTTAGACAATACGTACCTACAAAAGACTAGGAAAACTAGCTCAGACAAGCCCGTAATAGCAAATTACATATCCCAAATCATAATTTTCAGACAACCCACACCTACAAAAGGCAAAGAAAAGTCCAGAATAGTAAACCACACATTCCAAATCACAGGTTTCAGACAACACATACCTACGAAAGACTATGAAATCTAGCTCAGAAAAGCCCAAGATACCAAAGCACATATCCCAAATCATAAGTTTTATACAACACACACCTCCGAAATGCTAAGTAACCTAGCTCAGAAAGCCCAAAATAGCAAACCACACATCCCAAATCATAAGTTCCAGACAACACACACCTACAAAAGGCTAAGAAACCTAGCTTAGAAAAGCCCAAAATAGCAGACCAAACATCCCAAATCATAATTTCAGACAATACAAACATTCGAAAGACTAATAAACCTAGCTCAGAAAAGCCCGAAGTAGCAAACTAAACATCACAAATCCTGGGTTTCATACAACAAACATCTGCGAAAGGCTAAGAAACATAGCTAAAAAAAGCAAGAAATAGCATCCCAAATCGTAAACTCAGAAAAGTTTAAAATAGTAAACCAAACATCCAAATCATAGGTTTCAGACAATACACACCTACGAAAGACTAGGAAATCTAGCTCAGAAGAACCCGAGATAGCAAAGTACATATTCCAAATCATAAGTTTCATACAACACACACCCACGAAAGATTAAGAAACCTAGTTCAGACAAGCCCGAAATAGCAAACTACACATCCCTAATCATAAGTTTCAGACAACACACCTACGAAAGGCTAAGAAAAGTGAAAAATAGTAAACCATGTATTCCAAATCATAGGTTTCAGACATCACACACCTACGAAAGACAACAAAATCTAGCTCAGAAAAGCCCAAGATAGCAAAGTACATATCCCAAATCATAAATTTTGTACAACACACACCTAAGAAAGGCTAAGAAACCTAGCTGAGAAAGCCCAAAATAGCAGACCAAACATCCCAAATCATAATTTCAGAGAATACAAACCTACGAAAGATACACACTCTAAGTAATTATCATAGGCAGCGCAAAAGTGCTGCCTAAGTAAAGAACGATGTTGGCAAAATGTCTTGTTAATTTTTTCTTGGTCTTAGACCAGGGTACTTCGTATCGAAAGAGTTGTCGTACAAATTTCAAAAAGGGCTCATTCGATTGGAAATTGGAGTGACAAGTGCCCTTTTTACTAGTCGAAAGTGATTGGAGGGCAACTAGCCCCTCCCCTCTACGCCGATCATTCCCCCAAACCCATCCAATCAGAATTTTGATATAGCCATTTTGTTTAGTGCAGTTTATTTCCAGATAGAAAATATGTTTTTGAAGAGGTCACTTCCCCACAACCCTTAGGGCAAGGGTTTTAAGTTATGCCCTTGGAGCCTATAAGAACGATGTCGGCACAATGTATTATTTATTGTATAACTTCGAAAAGGGCTCATTCAATTGGAAATTGGAGTGGCTTGGTCCCTTTTTAATAGTCGAAAGTGATTGGAAGGCAACTAGCACCCCTTTCTCGCCCACAATTTCCCGAAACACATCCGATCGAAATTTTGAGATAGACATTTTGTTCTGTGTAGTTAATTTCCAGATAGAAAATATGTTTTTGATGAGGCCACTCCCCCTACAACCCTCAGGGCAAGGGTTTCAAGTTATGCCCTGTGGGCATATAAAACAAAGTTGGCACAATATGTTATTTATTTTTCCTTTAGACCAGGGCACTTCGTATCGAAGAAGTTGCCGTAGAAACTTCGAAAAGGGCTCATTCAATTGGAAATCGGAGTGGCTTGTGCCCTTTTTAACAGTCGAAAGTGAATAGAAGGCAACTAGCACCCATTCCAAACCCACCATTTCCCAAAACATATCCAATCATAATTTTGAGATAGCTTTTTGTTTCAGCGTAGTTGATTTCCAGATATAAATTATGTTTTGAGGAGGGCATTCCCCCAAAGCCCATAGGGCAAGAGTTGTAAGTTATGCCTTGGGGGCATATAAGGTTTTTATAGAAAGCGTTGTCGTAGAAACTTAAAAAAAGGCTCACTTGATTGGAAATTCAAAGGGCTAGTGCCCTTTTTAATAGTCGATTAGAGTGATTGGAGGGCAATTAATCCCCCTCTCGCGACTACCTTTTCCTCAAACACATCCAATCAAAATTTTAAGATAGCCATTTTGCGTTGTCGTATAAACTTCAAAAAGGGCATTCGATTGGAAATTGAAATTGCTAGTGCCCTTTTTAATAGTCAAAAGTGATTGTAAGGCAACTAATATCCCTTCCACACCCACCATTTCCCCAAACTCATCCAATCAAAGTTTTGAGATAGCCATATTTGTTCCGCGCAGTTTAAAGCTCAGGATATCATACCTATGAGCAGGGCACTCCCCCCACAGTTTTCAAGGAAACAGTTATAAGTTATTCCCTGGGGACATATAAGTTTTTATTGAAATATTTACCGTAGAAACTTGAAAAGGGTCTCAATTATTTGGAAATTCAAAGGTGTAGTGCCCTTTTTAATAGTCGAAAGTGATTTGAGGGCAACTAACCCCCCTCTCACGTCCACCTCTTCCCCAAACACATCCAATCAAAATTTTTTTATATCAATTTTGTTCAGCGTAGTTTATTTTCAGATAGAAATTATGTTTTTGAGGAGGACACTCCCCCACAGCCCTCGGGGCAAGAGTTGTAAGTTATGCCCTGGGGACATATAAGGTTTTTATAGAATGTGTTGTCATAGAAACTTCAAAAAAAACTCATTCGATTGGAAATTGGAGTCACTAGTGCCCTTTTTAATAGTCGAAAGTAATCGGAGGGCAACCAACCCTCCTCTAACGCCCACCTTTTCCCCAAACACATCAAATCAAAATTTGAATATAGCCATTTTGTTCAACGTAGTTTAAAGTTATGGAAATTAGGTCTTTGAGGATGACAGCCCCTCCCCCACAGTTCTCAGGGCAAGGGTTGTAAGTTATGCCCTTGGGGCATATAAGGTTTTTATGGAAAGCGCTGACTTAGAAACTTCAAAAATGGCTCATTCGATTGGAAATTGAAATGGCTAGAGCCATTTTTAATAGTCGAAAGTTATTGGAAGGCAATTAACGCTGCTTCCACGTCCACCATTTCCCCAAGAATATCCAATCATAATTTTGAGATAGCCATTTTGTTCTACACAGTTTAAAGTTCAGGAAATTACTTTTATTCTCCATGACCACAGTGCCTTTTCTATGACGAAAACAATAAGAATTCCAAATAGGGATAGGTCCTTTTATTAGACAGTGAAAGGAAAATATAAAACAAAGACTCTAAATATTTCGATGACACAGTCAGTCAGTATCATCAGTAGAGTTACTAACTTATCAAAATTAAAACAAACTGCTTTTATACTAAACAAAATAATCACTTCCGGGTCAAAGCAAGTTACCGGTCCATTGACTTAAAATGTTCACTAACTTCATGAATTTTTAGTACTGTGTTGAGTAAAGGTGGTTCAAGTTTCTTTGAAATTGCAGGTCAAAGCAGGTTAGTGAACTTTCGAAGTCAATGGACCGCTAACCTGCTTTGACCTGCAATTAGGTATTTATCGATGACAACCCCTCCACCCCCACAGCCCTCAGGGAAAGGGTTATAAGTTATGCCCTGGGATCATATAAGGTTTTTAAAGAAAGCGATGTTGTAGAAACTTCAAAAAGGGCTCATTAAATTGGAAATTGAAAGGACTAGTGCCCCTTTAATAGTTGAAAGTGTTTGAAGGGCAACTAACCTCCTTCTCACGCCCACCATTTCCCCAAACACATCCAATCAAAATTCTGAGATATCCATTTTGTTCAACGTAGTCGTACGTTCTGTAAATTAGGTCTTTTAGGATGATAATCCATGAGAGCCCTTAGCGCAAGGGTTGTAAGTTATGCCCTGGGGGTATATAAGGTTTATATAGAAAGTTGTTGTAGAAATTTCAAAAGGGGTGCATTTGATTGGAAATTTAAATTGCCCTTTCTAATAGTCGAATGTGAGTGGACAGTAATCAAACCCCCTCTCACGCCCACCTTTTCCCCAAACACATTCAATCAAACTTTAGAGATTGCCATTTTGTTCAGCGTAGTTGAAAGTTCTGGAAATTATGTATTTAAGGACGACAGACCCCCCAGGGCAAAGGCTGTAAGTTATGACCTTGGGGCATATAAGGTTCTTATAGATAGAGTTACCGTAGAAACTTCAAAAGGGGCTCATTCAATTAGAAATTGAGAGGGTTAGCGCCCTTTTTAATGGTTGAAAGTGATTGGAGTGTAACTAACCCCCCTCTCACGCCCACCATTCCCTCAAAAACATCCAATCAAAATTTTCAGATAGCCATTTTGTTCAACGTTGCAGAAAGTTCTGGAAATTAGGTCTTTGAGGATGACAACCCCCAGCCCTCAGGACAAGGGTTCTAAGTTATGCCAAGAGGGCACATAAGGTTTTTATTGAAAGCGTTGTCGTAGAAACTTCAAAAGGGCTCATTCGATTGGAAATTGAAAGGGCTAGTACCCTTTTTAATAGTTGAAAGTGATTGAAGAGTGATTAACGCCCCACTCACGCCTACCACTTTCCCAGGCACATATAAAAAAATTTGAGATAGCCATTTTGTTTAACGTAGTTGAAAGTTCTGGAAATTAGGTCTTAGAGGATGACAATCACCCTCACAGCCCTTAGGGTAAGGGTTGTAAT
The DNA here is from genome assembly GCF_049724085.1 of Artemia sp. Qi Xiang Cuo. Lineage (NCBI taxonomy): Eukaryota > Metazoa > Arthropoda > Branchiopoda > Anostraca > Artemiidae > Artemia > Artemia sp. Qi Xiang Cuo. The sequence goes on from NC_142801.1 coordinate 16,950,028, forward strand.
TTATGCCCTGGGGGCATATAAGGTGTTTACAGAAAGTGTTGTCGTAGAAACTCAAAAAGGGCTCATTCGATTGGAAATCGAAAGGCCTAGTGCCCTTTTTAATAGTCAAAGTGATTGGAAGGCTTGACATTTTTATTGTAAACATCAATTTGGGTATAATGTATTATTTTTTGTTGTTTTTGTTGTTTAGACCAGGGTAGTTTGTATCGAAGGAGTTGCCGTAGGAACTTTGAAAAGGGCTCATTCAATTGAAAATAGAAAGGGCTGATGCCCTTTTTAATAGTCGAAAGCGATTGGAGGGAAACTAATCTCCCTCCCACGCCCACCCTCCCATTTGCCTTTATGTTTAAAAACTAAATGTTGCCATAAGATTAAATCAAAATGCACTGTGTTAATGCTTATTCCCAATAAGGCATCTCAGCAGTTCCCAAGAACGACTGAGTGCATTATGTTCAAACTTTTGGGGCTACTTCTGCTCTTAAAATTTAACCAAATCAAAATAGCGTAAGTGTATCCAAGCAAATAAAGAAAGTAAACAGGTTTTTTTGCGAATGGTATCAAGTTTTCCATTTCAGGTCAACTAGAGGAGGCATGAAATTAAATTAAACACTACTATTTGGGTCCAGATTTTTAAAAGGGTGTGTTTTGTTAAAAATTGCTGAAAATGTTTCTCCGGCATACAAATAGCAGGCCACACTATAAAGTCTTAAAAAACGAAAAGATTTAAACTATTATTTTTTTCCCCTTGAAAAGACTATGTCAATATAAAACGAACAGAAATTAATACAAAAAACTTTTTCCACAAAATAAGTTTTTCAAAGAAATGTAAAGAACTCCATTAAACAAAAAATGAGCAAAAATAAAATCAAATAATCTACCAAGCGTGAAACTACCACAAATCAGCATCGATAAATAAATGAAACCCAAAATGATCAGAAACATAATTGGAACATTAACATAGGTTGGGCTCAAAACCCCTATTCCTTCCCAAGGCCAAAACATAATTTGCACTTTACTGAAAAAATACAAATGAATGTGCATTGTCAGTTTAATACACATATACTGATATTTAGTAATCAAAATGTAAATATTATTTGATTTATTATATTTATAAAAGTAAAAACATTTATATTTTTTTTAGTATGGTGCAGATTATGTTCTGGCCTTGGGAAGGCATAGGAATTTTGCGCCCAACTTATAATAATTACAGCTGGTTTTGAGTTTGACTCGGTTATTTATTGTTATTTCTGTTCGTTTTGGGTTTCATTTATTTATTGATGCTAATTTGTGGTTGTTTCACGCATGGTAGATTATTTGATTTTATTTTTGCTCATTTTCGTTTAATGGAGTTCTTTACTTTTCTTTCAAAAACTTATTTTGTAGAAATTTTTTTTTTAATTAATCTCTGAAAAACTTACCAGTGTGGGAATTTTGCCAATGATCCGCTTGAAACTGGGCTTGTTGTGACGTTAGAGGGCATGTCACAGAAATACTATGTAAAAAGGGAGGGCATGTCACAGAAATCGGGTAGGGTATATCACAGAATAAAATATGCCTACACTACTTTAATTCCTTGTAGATATGAAATATTCTAGTTGCATGTGCATATACTTGCTTCTTAGAAGTAAGCATAAAAATTACACAAGACTTATGAAACATTAAACGAAAAATAATTGTAATTGTCTACTCTTTGTAGGTTTGCTAAGTTAGCGATTCTTTACCCTACTGTGTAGTTACCTGCAAATATTTTGAATGAAATTACATCACATCTAAAGGATTTCAGCCTATTCAATAGAACAATTTTTTGCAGATATTCTATTATTTTATTAGTATTTTATTCAACAAAGGAGAAAGCCATAGGCTTGATGCAATATCACTATCCTTTGCTTACATGTGCCGATGCTTACTTGCTTAAGCATAATAACGCACAAATGGCTAAATTTATTGTCTAAGTTAATATGTGTACGAAATACCACATTTTTTATTCTATCTGAAACCTGTGCAAAATATAAATGACTTGAAAAAAAAACATTTATCTATGCACATATATACATATCATTACTTGAATAAACTATCCTTAACTGCACAACTATCCAACTATTCTTAAAAACAAAATACATTTATTAATTAAAAAAAATACATTTATGTCTGTACATATGCACATATGTCCATATCCTTACATGAATAGACTACCCTTACATGCACACCTATCTATCTATCCTTATATGCCCATATGCCTGTTGATTGGAAGTTTCGCTATACACAAATGACTAAACCTATAAGTAAAGTTAGTATACCTATGAAAAGCCATACTTTTATTCTATCTAAACTGACAATCACTGCAATTCAACAGCAACTAAAGAGGTAAGTCAGAAAAGGTAAGTTTTTTCACCTTACATGTAAACATGCTTATTATTTCTTAGCATTCATAATAGTAGGCTAAACCTTTAATCAAAATTATGTTCATTCAATCTGATGCTTTCATTCAATCTGAAGCCTGAAATAGACAAAGATAGATTCATGAAAACCATAGTTTCATTTAATCTGAAACCTGAAACGCATTAAAAGATATAAATAAATTGAATAGAAAAGTAAGAAAAACTACGTTTATTTACCTCACATGTAAACCAATTGTTTATTTTTGGCTTTTCTAACACACAAATTGCTATATCTGTAGTCAAAGTTAGCACATCTACAAAAAACAATTATTTCCATCTGTCTTAAACCTGACGTCCCATTTAAAATTATAAGGGACTCAAAGACAAGGGTAAATAAAGTATCTTTATTTACAAAAAAAAAATCCGAATTCTACCCTACCGTTGGCTCAAATATGGGGCGGGTGGTGATACAGTTTCTTATACCCACCATAACGGTTTAAAATAATGAAGTTTGGCGGCTAATCAAATGAAATACATGGACCAAGTGACCATCCTGAAATAGTACTCATAAAACTAATTTTTTAGCATCAGATAGTCTATATGACTTATTGCTGATAAAGTTTGGAGGTCAAAAGACACTTGGTCAATCTAAAATTTAGTGGGACGACTTTTGAGCAATCTATCTTTTAATAAGGCTCATCTAGATTACATTGCTATCTTTAGGAGTAGCTTTTATGACGGCTACGTATGTGATATAGGAGTGTTGTTGCGAAACCTATATACTGCTGGACGTTAAGCAAACATCAACAAGTGCAGTTTTGGCCAGACAAAAGTCGAATTTTTTCTGCCATTCTTATGCACCAGCTCAAAATTTTTTTTTCAGTGGCCCACTCTAGTGCTAAGAGTACGGATTGTCCTTAAGAAATGGGGTTTGACTCCTGGTGTCACTGGTTATTTGGTTTTAGAATTAGGGACAGTGATGTGACCCTGTAGACTCAGCCAGAGTCAAGTCAGCTCTAAATTTGTACCCGGAGGAGCCCGTGGAAGGTTAACAGGAAGGGTCTACAAAAGTACAGAATTTCAGGACCCCAGAACCCCGTTGCACTTCCTGGCTGAAGGGCCATGAAAAAGAGATCAGCACCACCGGTGCTGATCCAAAAATGTTTTGTTACCACCGATGTAGGTACATGTAGGTACTGTAAAGTCCAGAGCACCATATTCTTTACCTTTATCTTTACTCACACAAAGTGGCAATGGCAAGAAGAATCCCATGGCTTCACTATCCAAAAACTTAAGCTCATAGGGATACATTTATTCCACAATTATAAAGGAATAGCTTGCCATCAAATGGGAATATTCATGTTCGCTGGTATTTTGAAAACCCTTTATAAATCAGTTACGATCTATTGTCTTGTCATCAATTCTGATTATAATGATAGACTAGCTCCCTAAATTTTCGCTCTTCAGGCATGCTATATCTCAAACGCCAGTCGTCCTGGCGTGACTAACAACATTAGTTTAGCCATTTCCTGGCGTAAAATTTCTAGTTTACTGTTATAACTCAATATTTGAGCCTGTTTCTTTTGTATATTGTGCATTATCAGACCATCAGACCCTTGTCTTTCTCAAACTCAAGAGTCCTCATGATGAGATGGAGTGATCTAAGCATGAATTGATCACCTAAAAAATGGTAGTATTTCGGGAGAATGTCCAAGCAGGTGACAACCGCTGATAAGAAGAAAACATTTTTGGTACAGTTATCAGTATTTCTAACAGAGAAGGTGTCAACTGTTATTTCTAAAAGAGAAGGTGTCAGTACCAAAATATTAAGTCACTCAAAGGGAAATCAAACAAATTAATTACCCCTTAAAGACAACCATTTGATCTCATCACTAAAAAACCCAGTCAGACCATCACAAAGTGATTAGTTCATTCATGGCTGGCCTAATGAATGATTAGTAAAAAGTAATCCTTGTTAATGGTAGATCAAACTGTAAACAGGAGAAGCTTAATAAAACTTTATCTTAAGTAGAACGTATCCAGACAATTTAAAATAAAACAACTTGGCTATATAATTTATTGCCTTAGATTTTTCTATCATTACCAAGGCTATAACTGTCATTGTTTTGTCTTGTCATTATATAAACTGTCATTGTTTTTCATTCATCAAATAAACTGCTTTTGGTTTTCCTTATCATCGGACAAGTTGTCATTCTTTTATTTGCCACTGGACAAGTAATCATTCATTTTTATTATCATCGAGAAGGCGTTTTTATTTGTCATCTAACAAAGCGTCATTGTTTTTTATCTTTCATCTGACAAAATGTCATTGTTCTCTGCCATTGAACAGATGTTCATTAGTGAGGTTTTAGCATATATCCAACCTTCCCCGGTTTCAGATGACAAGCTGGCTTTTAAGGCGTTTTTACAAACAAGTGATGAAAAATGGCATAAGGAAAAAATGAGGGTTCACAATTCGTAAGAGGGGGTCTACAAAACTTTATCTGGTTTAGATAATGATGGAATCGTTAGCAGTAGTAGTAGCATCAGTACTAATAGTAGTAGCAGTAGCGGTAGTAATAGCAGCAGTAGTTGGAGTAGTAGTAGTAGGATGCAAATATTGCCTTTTGGCTGTTCCAACATCCCCCCAACAAGACCTGTAAATTTCAAATTCACACACCAGGTCGTTCTTAAGATATTGTTGATACACCCTTTGGACAATCTATAAAAAGACGACGTTTTGTGGTTCAATTCAGCTTCCTCCCTCAATATTTCCTGAAAATTTCATATACTTAGCCATGATTGTAATAGCTGCCACCAAAGTAGCATTAGGAACACTAGTAGCAGTAGTTGTAGGACTGGTAGTCGTATTAACTGTAATATCACTAGCACTGGTAGCAGCAGTAGTGATAGCATGTTGCCTTTTTGTCTTCTGATTATCTCCCTCATCAAGCTCTGGAAGTTCCAACTTAAGACAATTAGCCACTGCTATGATATTGCCGATATGTCCTTTTGATGTACTGTATATCCATAGTGTGTTACAATTCAGTTGAGCTCCCCTCTGAACACCTCCTGAGATTTTCATCTTACTACTCATAGCTTCAGTAGTAGTTGTAAAAGTAGTTGGAGTAGTAGTAGTAGTAGCAGTAGTAGTAGTAATAGGAGTGTCGTGCACTTATTGCATTTTGGTCAATTGGTCTTCCTCTTAAAGCATTCCCTACAAGTTCTATCTTAATACCCAAAGCTATTTTTGAGATACACCGTTTTGAAAATCTGCATGGACATAGTATGTTTTGATTTAGTTCAAATTCTCCCTCAATAATCTCTTCGACTTTAACTTTCATAGGCTTGCCCTTAACAGTACTTATATCATAGCAGTAGTTATAGTAGTAGCAGCAGTCGTAGTAGTCGTAGTATTGTATTAGTAGTAGTAGTAACAATAGTAGCAGCAGTAGTAGCATAGAAGTGTTGCCTTTTGGCCAGTCAAACATCCCCCTCACGATGCCCCGGAAGTTTCACCTTGATACGGTAAGCCATTCAAAAACTATTGCTGATACGCCCTTTTCAGAATCTGTATGCAAATAGTTTGTTGTGATTGAATTCAACGTTACACTTGATATTTATTTATATTAACAGAAAACTGTTAATATTATCTACTCAGAAAACTGGCATTAAACAATGAGCTTTCTAGTAAAATAAAACTAAATAAATGCCTTTATAAAAAAAAAAGCTTTCCACTTCTTTCTCATCGATTTATTTTCTTTGTTTTTAACAAAAGGGCTGCTACACCATCACCTAGTTTAAAACGTAATTTTATTCTCTATTTACCAGTGAAGGAAATAAGAACAGGATAATTTCCTAATAATAAATAATTTTATTATTTATTTACCAATAAAAAAATAAGAATAGAATATTTTCTCCTGCCCTGGTAGTACTTTCTACAAATGCAGTAGTTTTAGTGGTAGTAGTTTTAGTAGCAGTTATAGTAGTAAAAGCCGCGTGCAAATATGGTCTTTCTGGTTTAGTTTAAATTCTTCTTTTTTTCTTTCTTTTATCCAGCGGTATTTCGTCTTCCTTTCTGCGCTTCCTCTTCTTTTTGTGTTCTCAATAATAAGTGTTGTTACATCACGTAATGGATAGAATTAAACCGTTTTGTTTCATTTTCGTACTCCTGAAAAAAAAATCAATCCTGTTCCTTTTTTCTTTTTTTTTATTTAGACTCTGCTTATTTGCAATCTAATTTGTCCCTATTTCTCTATTATCCCTTCACTTTACTACCTATCTTTCTTACTTGTTACTCGACGTCCAATTGCTTTCTACTTTTAAAATTCCTCACATACATAATTTTTTCTCTCCTAGTACATTTTGTCTACCTTTCTCATAAAAACCTTTTTTTTTTCATTAATATGATTTTCCATCAATTAATTTACCATACAAGAATTTCAAAATTCTCATTCTAGCTACTCACGGCGGCAGGGGGCTGCTCCCATTCATTAGGCCTATAACATATAACATTAAAATACAAACTTACAATGCATGTACGTTTTTGTACTTTAAAATATATTCACTTTTCTTATAACACTTTAAAAAACTTTTGACTATATTAAAATAAATAAAAGAAAAAATTAATTATATAACGCCATTTTTTTTTTTAATACATCACATTTCAACACACTCTACTCTCGCTGGGCCTTGCATTGTTAGGTAGCTACAAAAATCCTCAAAACAAATCCCAAAAATAAAATACTTCACAATCCAAGTGAATCGTATCCCCCTCAACATATAAAATAAATTCCACTAGTTTAAAATAAATTCCAAACAAAAATTAAAAAATGACCAAATCTAAAATCTATAATCTAAAAATTCATAAAATCCTATACTATAACTATTCAATTAGATTTAAATTTTACCTAATAAACAAACTTAAAAATACTGAACAAATCCTGAAGCTAACTATTATAATCTGAAAATTCTGATTAAACTCTAAAATCAAAAACTTCATTAAAAGTTTGAAATATTCAACTTAAAATCTGCTCTTATTCCATGTACCAAAATTGAAAACTCCATTTTCTAATCTTCTACCTAGATCCTTACCACAAAATAAAAAAACAACAAACATACAAATATAAAACCTTAAACCCTTAAACCCTATAATTTTTTCTCAACTCTTCTTTTTCTCAACAACACATCCTTGCCCACCAAGACACAAAAACTATTCCCTTCTACTTTATACCAAACACGTTCTCAATTTTCTTACACTTCATAATCCTTATCCTTTTCCATTCTGTTTCCACACGATTTATCACATCATAATCTTCAATCTGCTTTTCTTATCACTTCCATGTGTAATATAAAAAAGTGATACTATGTACACTATTGTCCTTGTATAGGCCTCATCCTCTATTTTTAGGTACACAGCTTTCTCTAAATTAATTACGTCTTTTTTACCTGTAACACTTGCCAATAAATTCCTCAGTCCTGCTACATTTGTTTCTTGTTTTTCACATTCTAACATTACGTGATATTGTGTTTCTAGTACTTTCTCGCATAGCTTACAATTTCTATTACTACCGCTCATATTCATCTTTACCTTTGACTATTCTGCGGGTAACAAATTATGCACAAAGAGAAACATATGTTCTTTAACTTTTGTTTTATAAGCTCTTCTATAAGAGGTGCCTTGGTCAGAAAGAAAAACAGTGTGCCCACTTCACTCTTTACTTAGGCAGCATTGTTGCACTCCCTATGACTGAAAAAAAGTAATAGCTATAGTAATAGTAAAAGTAATAGTATAGTATAGTATAGTGAAAGTAATAGTAATAATAATAGTATAGACAGAGGATATTGGAAATTACAAATCGTGACTGAATATGCCCGTAGGATGCATAAAGATAACCAGGATTAGACTGTTGTAAAATGAAGATTATATAAATAACAAAAAACGAAAACAGCAAAAAATAAGGACATCAGAGTTCTTAATAAAAAGGAAACTGCATTTTGCAACGTTTATCTTATTGCTTCTTGTTAATCCTTATTTATGCAATGTTTTGTGTTTGTTGTTTTGTCTATTCTTGTGTTAACTTATTTTTGTTTTTTTCCTCCATCTTTAGGTAGATTTGCTCTCATTTTTTAGAAATGGCTTTGATCAAATTGAAATGAATCCAAGTTTAAAACAGCGTTCCATTCTTCATGTACGGAATTTGCAACTTTTTAATTAGTATTAAATATATTATAAGAATTACGATCCTTTTACACACTAAAAAAGTGTAAACCTACTAACCTTCGTGCCATACAACGACAGCTAGAGACATTTTTTTTAGTGAATCTAAAAAATATTATGGGACACTCATTGAGATTTAGTCGTCCTATCCTAACTATGGTGTACAATGTATTTTTTTTGCTGGTTCTTAGAGCAGTTTGATATCTTTATTCTATTATTGTTACCCAGAGTTGTTAATTCTGTGATTGCGGTGAAAAACAGAAGTGAGAGGAGAAATCTACTGCTGAAAACGCCTATGCAACTGTTTTGTATTAATTGTATAATTGTATTGTTTCATTTTCGGTTTTTCTATTGATTAATTAAAAAAAACCTTTCCAATGAAGAAGTTTTTCAATGAAAAGTAAAGGCCATATCAAACTTAAGATCAGCAGAAATAAAATTCTATAATAATTCAAACTCAAAAACAACCAGAAAATACCTTTAAAGAATAAATTTAACCCAAAACGAACAGAAATTAAATGAACAACCATAGCAAACAAACATACATACGGTTCCATACAAATGATTATATAAATTTTAGAACAACTAAAATTTAAATTGAATATGCAGATCAAGCATAAAACAAACATGAAATCTTTTACTATTATAGAATCAACAAAAACCAAAATGAAAATGAAATAAATGAACAAACATGCAACAGGTACTAATTTAAATCAATAAATAGATTTTAAAACGAGTAAAACTTAAACTGAATATGCAAATCAAGCTTAAAACGAGCAAATATCCCTACAAACAAGAGTTTGACTACCGTCCCCTTCCCTAACGGTAAATTGCGGCATTGACGCTTTACTAAAAAGAAATTATCTTACAAATACTTTTTTTTATTTATTACAACATTTATCTATTTGCAACATGTGTTTATTACAACATTGAAAATAAAATAAAAGTTACAGTGAAATAAAATCTTTAACTGATGAGCTTTCAGTAATTAATATCATTATCTAACAAACATTCAGTTTAATTTTATTTGTTCTTTCCAAGACTGTTAAAGACAGACATAGTTTTCGCTAGAAACAAGAGTTTAGCTACTGTCCGTTCCCGTAATTGTAAAGTCTAAAGCCTACTGTGTATTTGGCCCTTTACTAAATCAAATTATATTGCGAATATTTTCTTTTGTACTTATTACAACATTGAAAATAAATGTAAATTTTTATTAGCTCTTTCCAAGGCTGTACACGACACGTTTAGTTTTCAGTAAAGTGCCAATAAAGCAATGCGTTTTATACTTTTACCGTTACGAAACGAGGCAGTAGCCAAACTGTTGTTTGAAGTGTTTTATGTTCGTTTGAAACTTGATTTGCACATTCAATTTAAGTTTTACTCGTTTTAAGATTTATTTATTCATTTATATTTGTACCTGTTGTATGTTTGTTTGCTATGATTGTTTATTTAATTTCTTTTCGTTTTTGCTTTTATTTATTCTTTGATAGTAAAAGTTTTGTTTTGTTTTAAGCTTGATATACATTTTCAATTTAAGTTCTGCACAATTTAAGGTTTATTTATTCATTTATATTAGTACCTGATGTATGTTTTTATGCTATGATTTCTTATTTAATTTCTGTTCGTTTTGGGTTTCATTTATTCTTTAACAGTAATTTCTTTTCATTTTGACTTTGAATTAGTATAACTGTTTTTTTTCTGCAGAACTTAAGTTTAACATGGCCTTTACTTTTCTTTCAAAAACTTTTTTATCGGAATTTTTTTTTATTAATTTTTGTTCGTTTTTGATTGCAAAAAGTTTCAATTTTTTAAAATACCTTATTTCAAAATCAAACTTTTTTTTCAAAATCTAATATTCATAAAAGTATCAAAACTAGTATCAAAGTAACAACAAGAAAGTAACAATATATTAAATTAAAGAAAGTATCAAAGTAAGCAAATTATCAAAGTAATAATAAGCAACTTGCATAGCTTGCAGCCCTTGCCTCGTAAATCAAAAGTTTCCCGGTAAATCCATAAATCCAAGTTTCAAAGTAAACAAAGTATCAAATTAACAATAATCACTTGTATTATTAACAGCCCTTTCCCCGAAGCTGAGAGAAGGATTCAACCCCAGAAACACAGTTATTTGGCCTTTGGACTATTTTGAACAAAATGGACTTCTCAAAATTTTACTGGGAAGCGTTTGGAAATAAGGTGTGGGGGGAGGGGGGCTAGTTGCCCTTTGATAATTTTTGCCTCTTAAAAAAAGAACTAGAAGTTTCAATTTCCATCCAAATGAGCCCCCTCCTAGGTTGATATGACCGCCCCTTCCACAAAAACCTTATATGTTAACACTGGATAAGTTGTAAACCTTACAAATCTTGTCCCAGGGGCTATAGGGGACTTTTCAACATTTAACTTATAGTTATTTGAATTTTGGACTATTTAGAACAAATGACTATTTTATAATTTTAACTGGAGGCATTTGGAGAAGCGCAAAGGGCATATGTTTAGCGCATAAGGAGCAGGTGGCTGTTTCCATCTGATCACTTTCCACTCTTAAAAGGGCAAAAGCAATTTTGATTTACAATTGAATGAGCCTCCTCCAAATTTTATACGACCACGCCTTCCATATGAACCTTTTATGTTAATGATGGGTAACTAACATAATTTATATTCCTTTCCCTGAGGGCTGGGGGGGGGGTTCAAACGTGTAACCATACTTATTTGACATTTGGACTATTTTCAACAAAATATCTATCTAAAAATTTTGATCCAATACATCTGGGGAAAAGAGGCCGTGGGGGGAGGGTCTTGTTGCCCTCCAATCACTTTTGACTCTTAAAAAGGAACTACAAATTTCAATTGTAAGTCAAATAATATTCCTCCAAAGTCTATACGATCACTGCTTCCATAAGAATCTTATATGATCCTGAAGAATAATTTACAACCCTTGTCTCCGGACTTTGGAAATCAAAATCTCGAAATTTTGATAGGAGGAATTTGGGGAAAAAATGGGAGAGTTAGATGCCCCCAACCACTTTTCACTCTAAAAAACAGCACTAGGGCTTCCAATTTCCGATTGAATGATCCCCCTCTGAAGTTTATACGACCACCCCTTTCAAAAAAAAATCATATGCCCCTAGGGCATAACTTACAACACCTGCCCCCCGGCTCTGGGGGGTTATGTCGACGCTGGATTTTTTTTTTATTTGATTTTTGAACCATTTTTAACAAGCTGGCTATCTCAAAATCTTTTATAGGATACATTTGGGAAAAAAGATTATGAGGGGGGACTAGTTGCCCTCTGATTACTTTTGAATCTCAAAAAAGGCACTAGAACTTTAGATCTCCAATTTATTGAGCCCCTTTTGAAGTTTATACGACCTAATCTTCCACATGAGGTGGGTTTTGGAAGAAAATAAGAATAATAATCAAACATTAAAGCCTTATGGCCTTTATTATAGGCAACGCTATAGTCTTGGCTCTGATTAAAATATCAGAGTTTTAATCCTCCATTCACAATCGGCAAGAATCTCAGTGTTTCCACTTTTATTTTCAAACAATCTGGAAAACCTTAGTGATTTTCGGTAGAAAATCGGTAGATGACTCTCAGAATTCGGTAGAATTTCAGAAAGAATTATTTTTATTATGTATTGTGTTTTCGGAGTTGTTCGAGCGATTTGCGAGTAAAGTACCACATTCTAAAAGTTCAGATTGCAGTTCTACAAGCCAAATGGGATTCCAGAAAGAAAAAACGGGTTTTCGTCAATCAATTTTGTCAAACTTGACAAAGGGAAGCAGCTAGAAGCTCGAAAAAATGATGAAATGTATTTGGTTTTGTAACCAAACGTAGTCGTATGTCATTCTGACTTTAAAACTGTTTAATTAAGACATTTTTCTTCAGCAACCCTACTTTTTTCACTTATTCAGGCTCCACATGGCAGCCCACTAAGTTCAGAACGGTAACAGAAAATCCGGATGAATTCTGAACACCAGGCCTTTAGCCATTGAGTCTGTGTCAAGTGGATAAATTTTTTTTTACCACCATCCTATGGAATAAAATACAAAGTCTCAGCTCATTAATATTCATATAACTAAAAAAAAAAAATAGCGCAGCTTTCAAATATATAGACTATATTAAATTCACTAATACAAAGGAATCTGTCTTCCACCGCTGATGTTTAACGCGGCGGAAAATGGTTTAGGACCAATCTATAGAAAACAGTAAGAACACACTCTAAATAGAACGAACGACTGACGACGATAGAACGACTGACGGGAAGCAAAACAAAGTTTCATCATTGGTTCTGCTGTTATGTTTTTTGTATTGTGAATTAATTAACTAAATTAAAGAACTTAAAGAGCCGGTCGTTTCGCCATAATGGCAAAAATCGAGGTAGAAAGCGGCAAAATTAGGGCTTAAACGGAAAGGCATACGGCATTTTACAAAATGAAGAAGAAAGGCTATACACGAAAGAAATAAAATGCGAGACCAAACACATAAGACTGGGGAAAGAGATTTTCTATAAGCAATCTATTGCCTTCAGTTGTACAGAGCAACTACATATAAAGTCTAATTTTTGTCATATTTCATTCAATTTTTAGTAACCATATTTCTTTGGACTATTTGAACTTACTGAATCAGCTGGATCCATATATTTTTAGTTCCTATCCTGCTTCCATCTTCTTTCTGCTAGCCAGCACCTATTTTTAGCTTATGAATTGAAATAATAACAAACGTTGAAGGTGTTTAAATGATTAAAAACAGAAAATCAATGCAACCACTGTGAAATGGATAGTGGGCAATGTTCATATATGTGCCAGCAAATTCAAATCGTGCTGTCTCAACTGTCTGTGACGTGGCTGCATTCTTTTAACCCGAGACAATAACCCTAAAGACCACAGACAACAATCATGCATAAAATAAAGAATGGCCACAAAGTAACATTTTCCTGGGACTTAGTTTTCTGGAGATTTTTGGTAGTTTCAGTCTCTTCTTTTTTTTCGGGAGATAGATTATAAATTAGGTAGATCTCCCGAAAAATCGGCTGGAGTGGAAACACCGAAGAATCTATATATTTTTATATAGTAAGGCACTCTAACTTAGATGAAAGACAAATGAAGATTATTTACTGAAGCTAAATTGGCACGAATTGATGGTTCGGCAAAACCAGAGGGGCAGAAGACAGCTATCAGTCATAAAGAATATAACATGCAACCAGGTGTCCTGAGAACACCGAAATGTCTTGGATAAATAAATAGGTTTCATAAAAACTTTAAGTGACATGCGTCTGGCCTAAACTTAGTAAACCGTACATATATGGAATCAGTGTCAAAATCAGACATCTTTTTTACTATATATGAGAACAAAAAACTATCAATCGAGTTTATATTATGTAATTCAATAAAACTAAGAAGCCTTATACTTTCTTAAAGCAAGGGTTTTCGAACTGTGTATACAGTATTTTTTTATAGTTATTTTTTGTTGGTTTAAAAGGAAAACAAAAACAAAACGGATTGCTTTGAACAAGGTCTCGGACGTTCAATTGTAACGCATGACGTTTCATTGCCAAAGGCTTCCAAAACGTTTCCAAAAGGGACTTTAATACGGGTCAGTGCAATATTGGTAAACATTTTCAAAAATTTTTGTTCACAAATTATTTGACCTATTGAGAAGTATTGGCCTAAATAAACTAAGGGTTGTCACTCCAGCTGCCTCTTAACAAAAGACACCTTACTTTACATCTTTTCTTATGTATGTCTGTTATTATTATTTATTTCTAGGTGGGGATTCATGAAGTCGAAACAACTAGAAGCACAATTCTGTTCACGCCAACTGCATCAGATGATAAGAAGCGACTTACATGTCGTGCCACCAACCACATGGTTTCAGGGCTAAATTTCATTGAAGAAAGTACCGGACTTCCTGTAGAATGTACGTTGAGATTGATAGTGCTGAGTTGAACTTGAAAGAATGAATAGTTATATTTAATAACCATCTTAAGTGCTTGTCATGAAAACCTAATAGTACTAAAGACAACCAAGGCTACTAATAAGTCTCCTTTAGACTGTATTCCTACGCAAAGGAACGTACTGTATATCAACCCCTTTAGACCTATTTAACTTCTCCAATATTTTTTAGCTTATGTCAAATATTTTGCTTGTTTATCTGTATTTTGACGTAATTAACGAGCTGCCCCAACTTGAGTCCCCAAATAAATCTCTGTTCTTGTCCTTTATCTATGTGTTCAGTTGGAGGATTTAATTTATTTTCGAAAAGACTCTAATGAGCTGTCCCTTCCAAAGTTATTTTATAACAAGTCATTTTAATGAGGAGGAAACAAAATTTACTTAAGCACCTTTTGAACCTTTATATCTTCAGAAATATCTTCAGAAAATAATACCTTATAACTGAAAAATATGAGACTTTACACTTTAGAAGATATTCATTGAATTTTCTAAGTTTGGCTCCAAAAAGTATGCGCGTAGGAACAGAATTAAAAATCAACTAGCTGAAGTGAAATTTTAAATAAAATATATGTTTATCGGTAAGGGAATAAATAAGAAAATATAACCTGAAGCCAGTTCAGCTGTTTTGATATGCATAGGTGATCCCATTTTACAAGTTTCTACAAAAACTATTTCTACGCGAAGTGTCGTGGTGAAAAGAAAATAAAAAATGTAATACATTGTGCCCACATCACTCTTTACTCAGGCAGCGCTGTTGTGCTGTCTATGATTATATGTTTGTTTTTTCATTCCTAAATTTGCGGTATCAGGTATTACTAAAGTTCTGATTTGCCTCTACTCTTTTATCATAGTGTTAGATGGATGTTGAATCTTCTTTTGAACGAGTCATTCCAGAACATCATTCCAGATTGAAGTGCAAAGTCAAATGACGTTGATCTTCAAATACTCCGTTCTCTGCTTTCCATCCTCAATATAATTGAACCGAGCTATGTTTCTTCCTGTCTTTCTTGTCGGTTGGGGGCACAATACAATGCAGCTCTAGAGATGGAGGTGAATTGTAACCAGTTAAAAACGCCGTATAGGATGGTTAGCCCAACATAGATCAATAGATCCAAAGGCCAGTTCATTCCTTGGATGGGCAACAACCTTGGATTTTAGCTATCCTTGGCATTGGAGGTAGTATTCCGGCTTTGATTGAACCTATGACGGATTTGTAATAAACAATTTACATTGCACCTTTAATGATTCACTTATTAACTACTAAAGTTTTCTACTGACTGGTTAAGAAGCTACTAACTATTTAACAAATAACTAGTTATTTATAATAACTAGCTACTTATGATTTTCTCATAACCCATTATGAATTGTGTATTAAAGTTTCTAATGAATAAATTGTCTTTTTTACACTCTTCAAATTCTTTACATAACATTTTTCACTTGTAGATTTTTTTTTCAAAGAACCATACTATTTTGGAAGATTTCTTGCCAATTATAATTTCAAGCTAGAGTTTTTATTGAAATGACCGGATAAATTTACGACTTGAAACGAAATCCAATCTAAGAAACAATAGTTCTAATAAGAAACTTAGCAAAAAAGTGCGATGGGATTTCTCGAAGATGCAATAAATTTAGGCCTTTGCTTTTCTCATAGATTTTAAAGATTTAACAACTTTTCAAACTAGGATGTCCCTTAAACGAAAATGTTTTGGTAATGCCAAAAAATCTATTGAAAATAAATGGGAATAAGAGTCTGGGGGTGTGTGCTGATAACACAAATTTAACTATCTAGATAGCATCATTAAAAAGAAATGTGGATACAGAGAAGATGCAAAAAGGAAGAATGGCCATTATATGCATAAGCTTTAAAAGTTCAAAACCTCCCCTACCTCAACACCCTCTGCTATGGAGTAATTATTTCTGCCTTCGATAGTTAAAGAACTAGACAGACCTTGTGACTATTTCCAATACGTATAAATTATTCTATTTGAATATTGTTGATGTAGCTTTTTTGTGTCAGGACTTGCCTATGCCTTATTGCATCGCTAATTTACTCGCAAGTTTGTATATATTTAAATTTTGGTGAAACGGAATGGATATTTTTAAACTTGAAATCAGGAAAATATTTTAATTTAGGGAATGTTAGGACATTAAATAATAAAATATAAATAATAAAATATTTAATTTAGAGAATTATATATATATATATATATATATATATATATATATATATATATATATATATATATATATATATATATATATATATATATATATATATATATATATATATATATATATATATATATATATATATATATATATATATATATATATATATATATATATATATATATATATATATATATATATATATATATATATATATATATATATATATATATATATATATTTGTGTGTGTGTGTATATATACTATCTTGATAAGTGAGTAATAATTGTGTATAGAGGCTATGTATTTATGTATGCATATATATATATATATGTATGTTCTAAGAAGCGGTTCCATATT
>NC_142801.1:16969608-17080753 GCF_049724085.1 Artemia sp. Qi Xiang Cuo
AGGCAAAAAACGGAAACAATACCTTATATGAGGGGGCGCTGCCCCCTCCTTAACCCCCCTCTCTTTTAAACCGATTCTTGTAGGGATAGACTGAAATCACTTATGGGTTTAACAGATGTAGTTAATGGGTGATGGTAAACGTTCATTTTACCAATCAACATTTAAAGCATTTGGATTTTAAGTTTTTATTTTCTGAAGCAAATTCGAAATAAAAATACATTCTTAGACCTTGAAGGACTCAATCAATATTTTCACCCGGTATAACTTAAAAGAACCTATTTGCATATCTAATGAAAACCTAAATTGTAGACCAGCTAAAACTATTGCAAGGCAAAAGATCCTTGCCCAATCATCTTGGTAAATTCTTTTTCATTTATTCCTGCCTGGTTTTTATTCAGTGTCTGTTCTGTCTTTGTAAAGTAAACTTCAAAAGATTAGATTTTCGTTTTTCTTTTCTTTGTCTTTTTTGTTTAGCACTTGGGACGACTTGGCGGAGGTCCTTGTTGAAATATTTGCTTATATTTTGTCTTCTTCATTGTTCTCCACTTGCTGACAAAATCCTCGTTTTTTCACCCGTTTTGATTTTATTTTTCATTTTGTTAGATTCTCTCCTCTCTGAGTTTCATTTGTCGAAATAAAAAGCTCTTCAATTCTTAAGGTAGAATGTTGTCATCCCATTACAATGCTCTTTACGCTTGTGCAGTGGGTCTTAAATTATTAAGCAAGAAAATCCAGCCTTTAGGGTGTGGAGCGGGAGAGGTAGGAAGCTAAGGAGGAAGAGTCCTCCTCATTTTCAAAATAATTTACATTCTTTTTAAGCTGTTATGTTCCTGTTTATTTTCATTTGAGAAAATGGTTTTCGTTTGTATTTGTTACCATTCGGGAAAATCGGTATCATGGGATATTCTCGCATAAACAAACGATCTAGAAAGGTCAAAAGTCTATGAAAATTCGTTAAGAGCGTTAATTCTGGTTTTTGAAAATGACGTCATGTAGTAAAAATTACAATAACGTTATGCATGTAATGCACTTCAGGACATCATATGATGACGTCGTGTATTGCAAATAAAGTCATGTAATGAAAAGTACTTCCTGACATCATATGATGTCATTCATATCCGGGTTGCAGCCATAGCTAGCAACCTAAGAAACTTACCCCTATATAGGAACTTTACCGTGTCTTGGCTTGAACAACAAGGAAAATATATTAGCTTGAAAATAAAAAAAAGTGGCTGAAACCACGATATTCTGCGTATATGGCATCTTTTTTTCTCTCTCTTTCTCCTCAGATAACTTCGTAGAGAGCTGTTTAATTGCTCATTTTAAATAAAATTGATGTGGTTAAAAAACCTTTTGTAATTAAAAATTATAAATTGACATCCTGATATCATCTGGCCTAAAAAACGATTTAGATAGGTCAGAAATTTGAAAAATTCGTTAAAAGCCTTAATTTGGAAAAAAAAACTATTTTTGTGAATGAACTCATATCTTCATACCTCAGTATTACAACGTCACACTTGCCACACTTATGAGGCAAAATTGAAGATTTTCAGGTATGAAGAAGTACAATAAATTGCATAAAAGAGCAAAAACTGGTAATTGAAAAAAATATTGGGATTTATTTTTAAAAGGAATTACAACAATCTCAAAACATTAAAAAAGAAAATAAAAAGATTGAAGATTAGCAGAAATCGTTATTAGAAATCGATGTTGCTGTAATAATCAAATATTTTTGAAGGGATTCAGAATGAAAAGACATTAAAATGCCTAAAGAACATAAAACTGGTATAGCGATGATTATTGGGTTTTGGATTTTGACATGGATAAGGTCATCAATGCCCACTATACCTTTGAAAATCAAAATATGGACTAGATAAATCGTTGAAAGAAAATAAAGTGTTTGTCCCACTACCTGAACAGTTAAAAGGAATAAAGGTTCGGCGATATGTCTTTCGTAATGACAAAAGACAAGCCAAGGCAAAAGAAGAAGTTTTTGTCCCACCACCTGAACAATCAAATGAAACAAAGGTGGTAATCAATGCCTACCATACGTTTGAAAATCAAAAACCGGGATTAGATAAATCGTCGGAAGAAAAGGAAGTTTTTGAACCACCACCTGAACAATTAAAAGAAACAAAGATGCTCTTGAATGCGTTCCATGCCTTGTAAAATCAAAAACATGGACTAGATAAATCGTTGGAAGAAAAAGAAGTTTTTATCCCATCACCTAAATATTTAAAAGAAACAAAGATTCGGCGATATGTCTTTCATAATGACAAAAGACAAGCCGAGGCAAAAGTTAAGGGTCCAATAAAAAAAATGTAATTTTCAAAGAAACCACTTCTAATTTAAGGATCATTTTGACGTTATGACATAAAGAAAAAGGTCAAAATGTCTGCGTTTAGAAGACAAGTGACAGTGAGACTCCATATATAGAAGCCTGCTACATGCCGAGTGCCGGGACCAGGCGGCGAAGCCACTGGGCTCCTTGTACTATATATATATATATATATATATATATATATATATATATATATATGTATATATATATGTATATATATATCAAATTCATCTAGGGTACTTAAACCAGTAGGGAGGCCCCATTACATACGGACCCTACATAATTTATGCATGTTCTTATGGTTTTTCTCACTGAGGATGTTTTTTCATGGTTTTTCTCACTTTGATGTTTTTTCATGGTTTTTCTCACTGTTGATGGATGTTTCTTGGATGACAACAACAATTGCTGGATGTTTCTTTGGATGTCAATATAAGTTCAAAAACAATTGCTGGATGTAGACATCTGTTCAACAACAATTGTTGGATGTAGACATCTGTTCAACAACAATTGCTGGATGTTTCTTGGATGTCAAAATAAGTTCAACAACAGTTGCTAGATGTAGACATCTGTTCAACAACAATTGCTGGATGTAGACATGAGTCCAACAAAATTGATTTACATAATCTGACGGGGAATTCTAATGTAATACAAGGGGAATTAAGAAACAATATGGCTTCTTTGGTCTTTAGGTCTGAGAGATAAATAGTCTTTAGTGACAGAGATAAATTAATATTCTATTTTTAAATATGCCTTCTCTGGTCTTTAGGCTTAGTGATAAATTCGGGAATTAATATTCTTTTGAAACCTTAATAGTGTAGCTAGGAACACCTTAGAGATGAAGACAGATTGAATATATTCAACGCGGGAAATGTTTTTCTGGTAATTTTAAATGTGAGAGCGCAGGGATGCCGAAAAAAAGGAACACGCAGAAATTATTTTTAGGGAGTTATTTGGGCGAAAACAAATTAATCGGCATTTTAGGGATTATTTTGGTGAAACAGTTTGATACATATAGAGGATGATTTTGGGTGAAACTCTGTGGTCATTATAATACACAAGCTCCATTTGAACAGTAATGTAAGGTCCCCTACCCCAACCCCCAAAGCCCCCCCGGAGCGCAAAAGGGACCCCTCCCCCCGGGCCCCCATAGGGCCCCTTCGACCTCCCTCTTGGGCCCCCAAAGGGCCCTCTCTCCCCCAGGCTCCCAAGGGGCCTCCTTCCCCCGGGCCTCCAAAGGTCCCCCTCCCCCCAGGCCCCCAAAGAGGCCCCCGGTCCCTCCAAAGGGATCCCCTCCAAAGCCTTTATTATATCTTTTCAGAACAAGTTCTTTTCTTAATATCCCTCTTAAACCCATTTTACAAGTTGAAGTACTCATCCTTTTCACACACAACTTTACCTTACGGCTTTTTGCATACCCCAACACCAATAAATACTTTTCAAAAAGGCATTATTATATTAATTCAGAACGAGTAATTTTCTGAATGTCCCTCCTAAACCAATTTACAAGATGAAGTACCTATCCTTTTTACCCCATTACAAACAGAGAAAGACAGGCACCTTAGACATAGAAACCAACAAAGACAAACACTTCAGACATACAAACAGAGAAAGACAGGCACTTTAGATATACAAACCAACAAAGACAGACACTTCAGACATACAAACCAACAAAGACAAACACTTTAGACATACAAACATAGAAAGAAAAACACTTCAGACATATAAACATAGAAAGATAAGCACTTTATACAAACAAACCAACAAAGGTATACACTTCATACCTACAAAGAGAGAAAGACAAGCACTTCAGAAAAACACACCAAAAAAGACAAACACTTCAGTCATTCAGAGAAACAAAGACATACGTTTCAGACATACAAACAGAGAAAAACAAGCACTTTAGACATATAAACAGAGAAAGACAAACACTTCAGACGTA
The DNA here is from genome assembly GCF_049724085.1 of Artemia sp. Qi Xiang Cuo. Classification (NCBI taxonomy): domain Eukaryota; kingdom Metazoa; phylum Arthropoda; class Branchiopoda; order Anostraca; family Artemiidae; genus Artemia; species Artemia sp. Qi Xiang Cuo. The sequence goes on from NC_142801.1 coordinate 16,973,889, forward strand.
CGAACCAACAAAGACAAACACTTCAGACATACAAACAGAAAAATACAAACACTTTACACATATAAACAGAGAAAGACAGACACTTCAGACGTACAAACCAACAAAGACAGACACTTCAGACATACAAACCAACAAAGACAAACACTTCAGATATACAAACCAAGAAAAACAAACACTTTAGACATATACAAACAGAGAAAGAGATACACTTCAGATATACAAACCAACAAAGACAGATACTTCAGACATACAAACCGACAGAGACAAACAATTCAGACACACGAACAGAGAAAGACAAACACTTTAGACATACAAACAGAGAAAGACAGACACTTCAGACACAATAACCAACAAAGACAAACACTTCAGACATACAAACAGAGACAAGCACTTTAGACATACAAACCAACAATGACAGACACTTCAGACATACAAACATAGAAAGACAGGCACTTTAGACATACAAACCAACAAAGACAGACACTTCAGACATACAAGCCGACAAAGAGAGACACTTTAGACATACAAACAAACAAAGACACATACTTCAGACATACAAACAGAGAAAGACAAACACTTTAGACATACAAACAGAGAAAGACAGACACTTCAGACATACAAAGAGAGAAAAACAAACACTTCAAACATACAAACAGAGAAATACAGGCACTTTATACATACAAACCAACAAAGACAGACACTTCAGACATGTAAACCAACAAAGACAAACACTTCAGACTTACAAACAGAGAAAGACAGGCACTTTAGACATACAAACCAACAAAGACAGACACATCAGACATACAAACCATCAAAGACAAACACTTCAGGAATACAAATAGAGAAAGACAGAAACTTTAGACATACAAACCAATAAAGACAGACACTTTAGACATACAAACCGACAAAGCAAAACACTCCAGACATACAAACAGAGAAAGACAGGCACTTTAGACATACAAACCAACAAAGACAGACAGTTAAGAAATACAAACTAACAAAGACAAACACTTCAGACATACAAAACATAGAAAGACAGGCACTTTAGACATACAAACCAACAAAGACAGACACATCAGACATACAAACCAACAAATTAAAACACTTCAGACATACAAACAGAGAAAGAAAAGCACTTTAGACATACAAATCAAACAAAGACAGACACTTCAGACATAAAAACAATCCTAGAAAAAACACTTCAGACATACAAACAGAGAAAAACAAACACTTTAGACATGAAAACCAACAAAGACAAACACATCAGACATTCAAACCAACAAAGACAAACACTTTACACATACAAACAGAGAAAGACAAGCATTCGAGACATAAAAACCAACAAAGACAAGCACTTCAAACATATAAACAGAGAAAAACAATCACTTTAGACACACGAACCAACTAAGACAGACAACTCAGAAATACAACACAACAAAGTCAAACACTTCATACAAACAAACAAAGAAAAACTGTCACTTTAGACATACAAACAAACAAAGACAGACACTTAAGACATATAAACCAACAAAGACAAACACTTCAGACATACAAACAGTGAAAGACAGGCACTTTAGACATACAAACCAACAAAGAAAGACACTTCTGACATACAAACCAACAAAGACAGAGACTTCAGACATACAAACATAGAAAGACAGGCACATTAGAAATACAAACCAACAAAGACAGACACTTTAGACACACAAACCAACAAAGACAAACACTTCAGAAATACAAAAAGAGAAAGACAGACACTTTAGACATACAAACCAACAAAGACAGACACTTCAGACATACAAACCAACAAAGACAAACACTTCAGACATACAAACAGAGAAAAATAAACACTTTAGACATACAAACAGAGAAAGACAGACACTTCAGACATACAAACAGAGAAAGACAAACACTTTAGACATACAAACAGAGAAAGACAAGCACTTTAGACATTAGACATATAAACCAACGAGGACAAACACATCATATATACAAACCAACAAAGACAAACTCTTCAGAAATACAAACAGAGAAAGACAGGCACTTTAGACATACAAACCAACAAAGACAAACACTTCAGACATACAAACAGAGAAAGACAAGCACTTTAGATATACAAACCAACAAGGAAAGGCACTTCAAACATGGGGAACAACAAATATAAACACTTCAGACATACGAACAGAGAAAAAAGTGCATTTTAGACACACAAACCAACAAAGACAAACACTTCAGACACACAAACAAACAAAGGCAGGCACTTCAGACATACAAACCAACAAAGACAGACACTTCAGACATACAAACCAAGAAAGACAGACACTTCAAACATACAAACAGAGAAAGACATACACTTTAGACATAAAAGCCAACAAAGACAGACACTTCAGACATAAACACCAACAAAGACAAACACTTCAGACATACAAACAGAGAAAGACAGTTACCGAGAAAGACAGGCAACAGAGAAAGACATGTGCTTTAGACATACAAACCAACAAAGACAGAAAGTGGGATATGCAAACAACTACCCCAGACACACAAGAAAAAAGAGTGAGAGTCACATACAAACATATAGATTCAAACATACAAACCGAGAAAGACACACACTTCAGATATATAAACATAGAAAGACAGGCACTTTAGACATACAAACCAACAAAGAAAGACACCTCAGACATACAAACCAACAAAGTCAAACACTTCAGACATACAAATAGAGAAAGACAGGCACTTTATACATACAAATCGACAAAAACAGACATTTCAGACATACAAACAAACAAAGTTATACAATTCAGACATAAAAACAGAGAAAGACAAACCAGTTCGAAATACAAACGAACATAGACAAAAACTTCAGACATACAAACCAACACAGACAAATACGTCAGACATACAAACAGATAAAGAAAATCACTTTAGACATACAAACCAACAAAGAAAAACACTTCAGACATACAAACAGAGAAAGACAAGCACTTTAGACATACAAAGACAGACACTTCAGACATACAAACCAACAAAGACAAACACTTCAGACATAAAAACAGAGAAAAACAGGCACTTTAGACATACAAATCGAAAAAGACAAACACTTAAGACATACAAACCAACATAGAAAAAAAAACTTCAGACATACAAACAGAGAAAGACAAACACTTCAGACATGCAAACCAACAAAGACAAACACTTCAGACATACAAACCAACAAAGACAAACACTTCAGAAATACAAACAGAGAAAGACAAGCATTCGATACATACAAGCCAACAAATACAAACACTTCAGAAATACAAAAAGAGAAAAACAAACACTTTAGACGTACAAACCAACAAAGACAAACACTTCAGACTTACAAACAAAGAAACACAATCACTTTAGACATAAAAACCAAAAAAGACAGTCACTTTAGACATGCAAAACAACAAATACATACACTTCAGACATAAAAACCAACAAAGACAAACACTTCAAACATACAAACAGAGAAAGACAGGCACTATAGGCATACAAACCAACAAAGACAGTCACTTCTTACATACAAACCAACAAAGACAAAGACTTCAGACATACAAACATAGAAAGACAGGCACATTAGACATACAAACCAACAAAGACAGACACATCAGACATACAAACCAACAAAGACAAAGACTTCAAACATACAAACAGAGAAAGAGAGGCACTTTAGACATACAAACCAACAAAGACAGACACTTCAGACATACAAACAAACAAAGACAAACACTTCAGACATACAAACAGACAAAAACAAACACTTTAGACATACAAACATGAAAAGACAGACACTTCAGACATACAAACAGAGAAAGACAAGCACTTAAGACCTAGAAAGAGAGAAAGACAGGAACTCTAGACATTAGACAAACCAACAAAGACAGACACTCTAGACATACAAACAAACAAAGACAGACACTTCAGACATACAAACAGAGAAAAAAAATACTTTAGACATACAAATAGAAAAAGACAAACACTTCAGACATTCAAACCAACAAAGGCAAACACTTCAGACATACAAACAGAGAAAGACAGGCACTTTAGACATACAAACCAACAAATACAAACACTTCAGACATACAAACAAAGAAAGACAAGCACTTTAGATATACAAACCAACAAAGAAAGACAATTCAGACATACAGAACAACAAAGATAAACACTTCAGACATACAAACAGAGAAAAAACTGCACTTTAGACACACAAACCAACAAAGACAAACACTTCAGACATACAAACCAACAAACACAGACACTTTAGACATACAAACCAACAAAGACAGACACTTCAGACATACAAACCAACAAAGACAAACACTTCAAACATACAAACAGAGAAAGAAAGGCCCTTTAGACATACTAACCAACAAAGACAGACACTTCAGACCTAAAAACCAACAAAGACAAACACTTCAGACATACAAACAGAGAAAGACAGGCACTGAGAAAGACAGGCAACAGAGAAAGACATGTGCTTTAGACATACAAACCAACAAAGACAGAAAGTGGGATATGCAAACAACTACCCCAGACACACAAGAAAAAAACGTGAGAGACACATACAAACATATAGATTCAAACACACAAACTGAGAAAGACAAACACTTCAGACATACAAACATAAAAAGACAAGCACTTTAGACATACAAACCAACAAAGAGAGACACCTCAGACATACAACCCAACAAAGTTAAACACTTCAGACATACAAATAGAGAAAAACAGGCACTTTAGACATGCAAACCGACATATACAAACACTTCAGACATAAAAACAAACAAAGACAAACACTTCAGACATACAAACAGAGAAAGAAAAGCACTTCCGACATGCAAACCAACAAAGACAAACACTTCAGCCATACAAACCAACACAGACAAATACGTCAGACATACAATCAGATAAAAACAAGCACTTTAGACATACAAACCAACAAAGAAAAACACTTCAGACATACAAACAGAGAAAGACAAGCACTTTAGACATACAAAGACAGACACTTCAGACATACAAACCAACAAAGACAAACACTTCAGACATAAAAAAAGAGAAAAACAGGCACTTTAGACCTACAAACCAACAAAGACAGTCACTTCAGACATACAAACAAACAAAGACAAACACTTCAGACATACAAACAGAGAAAGACAAGAGCTTCAGACATAGAAAATAACAAAGACTAACAATTTAGAAAAACAAACTGAGAAAAACAGTTAGTTATGACAAACTAACCAACAAAGAACAGCACATTAGACATACAAACAAACAAAGACAGTCACTTTCGACATACAAACAGAGAAAGACAAGCACTATAGACATAAAAACAGAGCAAGACAGACATTTCAGACATAGAAAGAGAAAAAACAAACACTTCAAACATACACACAGAGAAAGACAGGCACTTTATACATACAAACTAACAAAGACAGACACTTCAGACAGGCAAACCAACAAAGACAAACAATTCAAACATACAAACAAAGAAAGACAGGCACTTTAGACATACAAACCAATAAGGACATACACATCAGATATACAAACCAACAAATAAAAACACTTCAGACATAAAAACAGAGAAAGACATACCCTTTAGACATACAAACCAACAAAGACAGACACTTCAGACATACAAACTAACAAAGAAAAACACTTCAGACATACAGACAGAGAAATACAGGCACTTTAGACATACAAACAGAGAAAGACAGACACTTCAGACATACAAACGGACAAAGACAAGCAATTTAGACATACAAACCTAGAAATACACGCACTTTAGACATTAGATATACAAACAAACAAGGACAGACACTTCAGATATACAAAACAACAAAGACAAACTCTTCAGACATACAAACATAGAAAGACAGGCACTTTAGACATACAAATCAACAAAGACAGACACTTCAGAATACAGACAAACAAAGACAAACACTTCAGAGATACAAACAGAGAAAGACAAACACTTTAAAAATGCAAACCAACGAAGACAAACACTTCAGACATACAAACCAACAAACACAAACACTTCAGACAACCAAACAGAGAAAGACAATCACTTTAGACATACAAGCCAACAAAGACAAACACTTCAGACATACAAACATAGAAAGACAGGCACTTTAGACATACAAACCAACAAAGACAGACACTTCATACATACAAACCAACAAAGACAAACACTTCAGACATACAAACAGAGAGAGACAGGCACTTTAGACATACAAACCAACAAAGACAGACACTTCAGACATAAAAACCAACAAAGACAAACACTTCAGACATACAAACAGAGAAAAACAGTCACTTTAGACATACAAACCAACAAAGACAGGCACTTCTGACATACAAACCAACAAAGAAACACACTTCAGACATTCAAACATAGAAAGACAGGCACATTAGACATACAAACCAATAAAGACATACACTTCAGACATACAAACCAACAAAGACAAACACTTCAGACATACAAAAATAGAAAGACAGTCACATCAGACATACAAACCAACAAAGAGAGACACCTCAGACATTCAAACCAACAAATAAAAGCACTTCAGACATACAAACAGAGAAAAACAAACACTTTAGACATACAAACAGAGAAAGACAGACACTTCAGACATACAAACAGAGAAAGACAAACACTTTAGACATACAAACAGAGAAAGACAAGAACTTTAGACATTAGACATACAAACCATTAAAGACAGACACTTCAGACAATCAAACCAACAAAGACAAACACTTCAGACAATCAAACCAACAAAGACAAAAACTTCAGACATACAAACAGAGAAAGACAGGCACTTTAGACATACAAGCCAACAAAGACAAAGACTTCAGACATGCAAACAGATAAAGACAAGCACTTTAGATATACCAACCAACAAAGAAAGCCAATTCAAAAATACAGAACAACAAAGATAAACCCTTCAGACATACGAACAGAGAAAGACATGCACTTTAGACACACAAACCAACAAAACAAACACTTCAGACATACAAACCAACAAAGACCGGCACTTCAGACATACCAACCAACAAAGACAGACACTTTAAACATACAAACCAACAAAGACAGACAATTCAGACATAGAAAAAGAGAAAGACATGCACTTTAGACATACAAACCAACAAAGACAGACACTTCAGACATAATGTATGTCTGAAGTGTCTGTATTTGTTGTTTTGTATGTCTACAGTACCTGTCTTTCTCTGTTTGTATGTCTGAAGTGTTGGTCTTTGTTGGTGTGTAAGACTGAAGTGTATGTCATTGTTTGTTTTTATTTCTAAAGTGCTTGTCTTTCTTTGTTTGTATTTTTAAATTGTTTGTCTTTGTTGGTTTGCGTGTCTGAGGCCTTTTCCTTTCTTTGTTTAAAGGCTTGAAGTGTTTGTATTATTGTGTTCGATTTCCTAAAGGACTCTTGCTTGTTGATGTGACTGTCTATAATTATTGTTATTCTATTTTTCTTTGCTTTATGTTGGTTTCAAGTATTGTCTTTAGTTCTAAGGTACTTGTCTTTGTTAATTTGTATGTCTAAAGTGCCTGTCTTCCTCTGTTTGTATATCTGAAGTGTCTGTCTTTGTTGGTTTACCTTTCTAAAATGTTTTGATTTGTCGATTTTGTGTCTAAGGTGACTATCTTTCTATAATGGTACGTCTTATGTGTTTTTAATTGTCGGTTTGTATGTCCGGAGCGATTGTCTTTCTCTGTTAGTGTGCCCGAAGTATTATCATTTTTAGGTTTAAATGTCTAAAGACTTTGCCTATGTCTGCTTAACTTTCTAAAGTGACTGTCTTTGTTGATTTGTATGTCTGAAGCGTTTGTCTTTGTCGGTTTGTATGTCTGAAGTGCCTGTCTTTCTCTGTTTGTATTGGTGAAAGGTTTGTCTTTGTTGGTTTGTTTGGTAAAAGTGCATGTTTCTGTTGGTTTTTTTGTCTGAAGTGAATGGCTTTCTCTGTTCGTATGTTTGAAGTGTGTGTTTTTTTTTGTTTGTAATTCTTAAGTTTTTGGCTTTGTTGTTTTTTATGTCTAAAGTGCTTGTCTTTCTCTGTTTGTATGTCTGAAGTATTTGTCTTTGTTGGTTTGAATGTCTGAAGTGTCTGTCTTTGTTGGTTTGTATGTCTAAAGTACCTGTCTTTCTCTGTTTCTATGTCTAAAGTGTTTGTCTTTGTTGATTTGTTTGTCTTATGTGGTTGTCTTTGTTTGTTTGTATGTCTAAAATGTATGTGTTTGTTGGTTTGTATGTCTAAAGTGAGTGTCTTTCTCTGTTTGTATGTCTAAAGTGTTTACCTTTCTCTTTTTGTGTGTCTGAAGTGTTTGTCTTTGTTAGTTTGTATGTTTGATGTGTCTGTCTTTGTTGGTTTGTATGTCTAAAGTGCCTGTCTTTCTCTGTTTGTATGTCTGAACTGTTTTTTTGTTGGTTTGTATGTCTGAAGTGTCTGTTTTTGTTGGTTTGTATGTATATAGTGCCTGTCTTTCTCTATTTGTATGTTTGAAGTGTTTGTATTTGTTTATTTGTATTTCTAAAACGTCTATCTTTCTTAGTTTTTATGTCTGAAGTGCTTGTCTTTGTTAATTTGAATGTCTAAAGCGTCTATCTTTCTCTTTTTGTATTTCCGAAGTGTCTTTCTTTGTTGTTTTGTATGTCTGAAGTGTTTGTCTTTGTTGGTTTGTTTGTTCGATGTGTCTGTCTTTGTTGGTTTGTATGTCTATATTGACTGTCTTTCTGTATTTGTATGTCTGAAGTGTGTGTCTTTGTTTGTTTGTATGTCTGAAGTGTTTCTCATTGTTGGTTTGTATTTTTATAGGGACTTTTTTTCTCTGTTTATATGTCTAAAGTGCTTGTCTTTCTTGGTTTGTATGTCTGAGGTGTCTGTCTTTCTTGGTTTGTATTTCTAAAGTGCCTGTATTTCTCTGTTTGTATGTCTGAAGTGTTTGTCTTTGTTGGTTTGTATGTCTCTTTGGGGGCCCTGGGGGGAGGGACTCCCTTTGGGGGCCCGATTGGCCCTTTGGGGGCCCTGGGGGCCCTTAGGAGGCCTGGGGAGAGGGGGGCCCTTTGGGGACCTGGGTTGAGGGGGCCTTTTGGGGGCCCGGGGGAGGGGGGGCCCTTTGGAGGGCTTGGGGGCCCTTATGGGCCCAGGGGGAGGGGGTCTTTTTGGGGCCCGGGGGGAGGGGGCTCTTTGGGGGCCTGAGGTAGGGGGCCCTTTGGGGGAACGGGGGAGGGGGCCCTTTGGGGCCCTTGGGGGGCCATTTTTGGCACTAGGGGGCCCTTTGGGGTCGGGGTAGGGGACCTTACAATACTGTTCAAATGTAGCATGTGTATTGTAACGACCACGGAGTTTCACCCCAAATCATCCTCTAAATGTCTCAAACTGTTTCGCCCAAATAATCCCTAAAATACCGAGTAATTTGTTTTTGCCCAAATAACCCCTAAAAATAATTTCTGCGTGTTCCTTTGTTTTGGCATCCCTGCGCTGTCACATTTAAAATTCCCAGGAAAGCATTTCCCGCGTTAAATATATTCAATCTGTCTTCATCTCTAAGGTGTTCCTAGCTACACTATTCAGGTTTCGAAAGAATATTAATTCCAGAATTTATCTCTAAGCCTAAAGACCAGAGAAGGCACAGTTAAAAATAAAATATTAATTTATCTCTGTCACCAAAGACCATTTATCTCTCAGACCTAAAGACCAAAGAAGCCATATTGCTTGTTAATTCCCCTTGTATTACATTAGAATTCCCCGTCAGATTATGTAAATCAATTTTGTTGGACTCATGTCAACATCCAGCAATTGTTGTTGAACAGATGTCTACATCCAGCAATTATTGTTGAATAGATGTCTACATCCAGCAATTGTTGTTTGAACTTATATTGACATCCAAAGAAATATCCAGCAATTGTTGTTGACATCCAAGAAACATCCATCAACAGTGAGAAAAACCATGAAAAAACATCAAAGTGAGAAAAACCATGAAAAAAGATCCTCAGTGAGAAAAACCGTAAAAACATGCATAAATTATGTAGGATCCGTATGTAATGGGGCCTCCCTACTTAAACCATCAGCATAATTTAAGTCAAGGAAAGTTTTCCTCCCCGTTTGATTCCTTGCTCTCCCATTGTCTTTCCTGTGCTTCTTTAGACAAAATCCATCAGAATAAAACATATAAATGAGGATAGAACAAACCCTGCTTATCATTTCCTTTTTCATTCAATTAGGTCTTGACCATCCTTGTTGGACGTTCATGGTGCATTACTGCTGATGCCTCATGTTCAAGGGCTCTGTACATTATTCTATAAGCTGCAGTACGTAATAACTGGGCTAAATTGACGTTGTCAAAATCGAAGTTGTATATCTATCACATTCATTATATGCATCGTGGGCTGAGGCCATGCCCAAATCCTTCAAGTGCAATTTTCGGGAGGTAGCTCGGCTCTACTAGCTTGACTTGGTCGAACCAATGCAGTTGCAGTTTCTTGAGGTTACTGAGAAGGGTTTGAGTCGACAGGAGCCTCTTTATTTTTTTTAAAGGTTTTAGTATTGTCACTAATTCTTCCTCGCAAAATCAATGTTTCTCCTCATCCAAGGTGTCACAACAGGGTTTCGAAGGTATTAATAATAAAATGCTAATCGCTCACTCTACATTCTTGGATGTATACAGTTTGATGTTGCTTGAGACAACCGAGAAGTGATAAGCGATAAAAAGATTTGCGTATTAGGCCATTAATGACGGATGGTCTTCTGGCCTGTGTGATCAAGAAAAACCACCTTTGGGGAGATTTTAGACGCCGCCTGAGCCTAGAATGACTGAAGGAGTATGAAAAATATAGAAAAGTCCTTCGGACTGTCTTGCGAAGACAAAAGAATGGCTACCTGCAACAAAAGCTGACGGAAAGTGGAAAGCACGGACGAAAAGTTTCGCAAATTATTAACTCGGTACTAAGGTCACCCTTTAAATCTTCAACATAACCAACAAAACATCGCTTAGTATATTTTTTGTAAATATTTACCAGACCACTGCAAATTCTGTCAGGACACCAGCTAAATCATACAAAGAATATCTTGGTACGAAGTCGACGACATCAATGACAGTGAGTTATGTAGCAGCAGGTGAGTTCGAATTGCTTGTAAAAAATTTGAGGGCTCTTCTGGTTCTGGTTTCAACCTGGTCTACGCAAGGGTACTGAAAGCAGAAGTGATGACCATTACTGAGCCTCTAACTTACCTTGTAAATCTTCCATTAAATCTAGGGGTTTCTCCTAAAATGTTATAGAAGGAAAGGATAATAGCTCTTCAAAAATGTGGACGCCATGCAGACACAGCAAATTATAGACCAATATCAATCTTATTAGTTTTCTCGAAAGTTTTTGAAAAGAAAATGAAAAACCAGCTTTACCAATATTTTGAGGCTAAAGGCTTTTTTAACAGCCGACAATTTGTGTTTAGGGCTCGCCATTCGACCGATGGCACCCTTGCTTCACTAAGTTTTGTAAACAGAATACTAGATTCGGGTGCTTTACCTGCAACTTTGATCATATTGGGGTTCGTGGCCAAGTGATAGAATGTTTTTTGTCTTACTTGGTAAATTATCGAATTTACACAGGAAATGACAGTGCAAGTGATCCGTACAAATGATGAGAGTACAAATTAATTTTGCGGTACCACAGCGCCTTATACTGGGGCAGGTACTGTTTCTTGTTTATGTTAATTATCTACAGCATGTATTGAGTCCTACAAGTCGTAGTCCTTATTGCTGCAAACTATGTCTCCCACAAACAGCGCCAGAGTCTGCAGTAGAAGCCGAAGACCAACTAATGGTATTTGCAGATTATTAACTTGTGACCCTCTCAGAATGGAAAATCCAATCTCTCAAAACGAATCTACAAGGCATTCTTGAAGAAATGTACCAATGGATGGATGCAAAGTGTCTAGTCATCAGCGTTGAAAAATCTTGCTTTTTATTTTTTTTTTTTCGTATATTTTCACTAGATCCTGACGTGATTGGCTTCGAAACCTATCTTGGACTTATCAGGAGACCAGAAAAAAGACACGTTCGATACCTAGTGGTTTTAATCAATGAAAATTTCTTGTTCAGACACTACATAGTAATTATCGAGATGGAACTCTCGAGGAACCTCCGAATCTTGAGAAAACTCAGTCATCAATTCACTAGAAAAATACTGATCCTGATTTACGATTTACATACTAAGCCCGACGTCCAATACTGTTCTATAGTTTGGCAATCCACTTTCAAAACATACTTATAGAGACTAAATTAACTTCATGATAAAGACCTTCAAATTTAAGGCCCAGCACAAAAAAAACTTATGAATTGCATCACTTTACAGAATATCTTGCACTATCTTTTTTGTTTCAATTATTCTTAAGGAAAACTCCCATTGCTATTTAAAGGGATATTCAATTTAACTTAGCAAATCTATGGTTTAAATACATAATCTTCATCTGATATTTGCATACCCCCAACACCAACCGCTAGGTCAGATTTGTCTCCTAGATTTGTCTGTGCTAGGGAGTGGAATGCACTTTCGAAAGAGCTGAAATTATATACGTCTCACACCCCCTTTAAAAAGAGAGTTAAAAAATATTTTTATATCTATTTATTTTATTATTATGCTTAGAATATGTTGATATAATTGTTTTTTATTATATTTTTGTTTGATAATTTAAGGGGTGCGAGCAGAGGAAGGGTCTTATTAGATTTATTTTTATTTGATGGTGGTTAGGGACAGAAATTAGAAGAGAGTAGTCCACGCTGTGTTTAGTGTATATATTTTTTAAGGGCCCAAAAGTGTAGCGGTGTGCAGGGAATTGTGTTAAGTGTATATGTATATTTTTGTTTTTGAAATTAAAACTCATATTGAACTGTAACTTGAACTTGAAAAAAAAAACAAGCTGAACTTGCATTAAAGTAGTGACCTTAGGCCTCTTTGATTATTTGTTTAAGTTTTCCGTTTTTCCTTTGTATCGTAAATAGAACTTTATCTTTATTCTGCTTTCTCGTTTTGTTGGGGGCAGATATTAGATATGACGGAGATATTCGTTTAATTTTCTTTCGCGATTTACAATCTTTAAAATTTTTCGTTACATTATTGGCTTTATTGATTGGATGATGGAAAGACAGGATGATGTAGATACTAAAATACATTTCTGAAAGTATATGGGTGTCTTCAGGTAAACACATCATGCATATTTTTGACCTTTTAACCATTGTAATTTAAGAGGCTATCTTGAAATTTCAATTTGATACTATATTCGATTACACGTTAACAGGGGGTGGGGGTGAAAATGTGTTGAATAGGCCTTAGGTTTCATTTTGATTGGTTTTTGCCCATTAAAAAAGCACTAGAACGCAAGAATTGTCATAAAATAAGCCATATCTGACGACCACATATATAATCCCTATGTTACGGAAATAATTACTTGGGAAAAATATTGCTTTGAACAAAGTAGACATTATAATTGCGTTGACGAAGGTATCTTAGAGTTTGCTCCAGAACTTCAAGATCGGATGTAAGGCCCCGGAAGATATATATGCTATCCTTCATTGTCGCTGATAAGCTATAAAGGCTAGATAGCCTGAGTCTTTACTTTGTTTTTTCTATCTAAGAAAATATCTCCGACTTTCAATATGTCACGTTTTATTTTCCCTTGTAAAACTAAGAGATCTATTGTTCTGAATAACCAAAATGCTTATCAAAACCTTATGGCTCTTATGTTAATAAAAAAAGCATGTTAGTTAACCATGATAAAGCAGTATATGATACTTAATTTTTATGAAAATGTCTCTTTGTCATAGGTTCAAAAGAGAAGTTAGGAAACGTACTATCAACAGACCAAAACAATTAGATATATATGAAATCCCGATAAATCATCCCGATAAATCAGATCAGGCAATGCCTTGTCCCAACAGGAGCCATCTTTTTTGTGATTCGAAATCAAGCAAGGAAATTGTTTCTACTTCTGAACACAGTTAAATTATTTTAAGATGTCTTTCACTAATACTAGATATAAATAATATATCTACATATATGCCTACTTCTACATATACGCACTAAATCCATGTAATCTATGTTATTATTCTATTACTTTTCCTAGGGTCCTTATTTTAGCAAATAATTACCCGATTTTAAATGCAATTAGAAATGAAATAAGCAAAACAAGTTTTTTTTAATGAAAGTAAGGAGTGACATTAATCTCATGCCAATAGATAAAACGAAAAAAATCAGATATTTCTGAAAAACTTTCACTAAACCATCCTTACTGCAAAAAAAAGTAATCTTCTGAAGTAATCTTGAACCAGAAGGAAAAGTAACCAGAAGGAAAAGTAAGCTTGCCCAGAAGGAAAGGAATGACCAAAGAAAAACAAAAGAACGGAAACCACAAAGGAAAGACCATTGAAGAATGGATCGGTCATAAATTCTTTCCCCAGCGATAAATGCGACCTATCTACCGAATTATTTGCATATAGACGACTAATTATTTTTTTAATTTAAAGAATATAATTTTAATTTTTTTACTCAAATTATCATATAAAGGTTTTTTTTAAATATAGCAGTATCTCTGATTAAAGTGAAGTCGTTATGTTTGCATTTTTTTTTTTAGATTCCTTTCCTAAGAGATTTCCTAAGAGAACCACGGAGAGTAGTCTGTAGATAGATATTAGAGAGGACGGAGATTTACGGCTGATATTGTGTCCATATTTTCTTCTTCTTTCATTAATCATACTCGTTTACACTTTTTTCACCTCATTAATTTCTTTTAAAAATTAAGCTCGTAGAACTGAGGTACTTCGTGACGCACTTCTGCCTTTTTTATATATTTGGCGCAAATTTTGGGAAGGGGGTCCATACTTCTTAATGTTAAACAGTGTTTGTTGTTGATTAAGAGTTGTTAGAGAGAGATTGTCGTGATGATGGTGGTAGAAAAAACAGGGAGGTGTTACAGGGTAATATTCTTTGGTTTTACCACATTAGCCTGATGTTTCGATGGACAGAGAAAATATTTACCTCCTCCCCACTAAAATACGGTGAATTTTTACCGAGATCGAAGTAAAAGTACTATTTTTAAGAAAACTTAGAAGTGATAGAAAAAAGAATAAGGTTATTTCCGAACGTTTCTCACTAAACGTTCAGATCTCACTTTCACAAAATACACTTTTTCCCAATTACAGGCCTGTACAACTTATTGACTGCAAAATCATGCTATAAACCGTTATTTTATCATCCATATCTTGTAACGCAAATACTTGAGTTTAGTTGTAATAACAGAGATAAATGACTGCGAGTAAAAAAAAAATGTATAATTTGAGACCTAGGATACCGACAAATTTCAGATTCTCCATCAGTTTTTACAAAATTGCTTTGGGCGTTCCCCTTGGTGCTGTGGAAATTTATTAATGAGCCCAATAGCCTTTAGGCGGTCAGCTAATGCCTAGAGTCATAAAATGATCTTTAAGGTATCGAATCCCTTTAACGTAGCTCCAGTTATTCGAATTGGAAGACTGGATTCGAATTGGAAGAAGGTTGGAAGACTTATCTTCCTATTAATCTGAATTTTTTTTAACTGTAAAAAAAAACATAGACATTGGCTATTCTCCTTTTTACCTCTTCATTCACGCTTTACTAACAATTAATTAAAAAAAATGTAAAAGAAGTTTTTCAAAGAAAAGTAAAGGCCATTTTAAACTTAAGATCAGCAGATATAGATACTTGTTAAAATTCAGACTCAAAACGACCAGAAATTACTATTAAAGAATAAATGAAACCAAAAACAAACATAAATGAAATAAACAATCATAGCAAAAAACATACAACAAGTAATATTATATATGAACAAATAAAGCTTAAAGCGAGTAATGCTTAAATTGAATATGCAAATAAAGCTTAAAATGAAAAAAAAAACTTACTACTAACTACTGTCGATAACTACAACGATTTCTTTAAGGCCAATCACAGGCTCTTTCTTCTTTGTTATCATGCAAACCTCGTATCATATATACTCCTTAGGCCTGAAGATAAATGGGCCAACAAAGATTCCTCTTATACACGGGCTTAGATAAACTAGCAAACTTTTACTACAGGTTTTGAAACAATCGCCAAATTTTGGAATAGCCAAAAAACGGCTTTATTACACTAACATTATCTGTAGAGAAGATAAAACATATCTCGCATTGGGTTAAATATGGGGTTTGTAGTCACATTCTGGGCGCCTGGGATAAAATTTATATTTTCTGTCATTCTCTTCTTTTTTTCACCGACTATATAGCCACATTATGGCTCTGCGACTCATAAATGGAGCATCGGAACTTCTTTATCCATGTTTATGACAATAAAGCATACAAATAATTTCCAAATCCTCTCCAGTGGCCCAGTCTTGGTTGGCATGTTTTTTTCATCTTATTGAAAGTGAACACAACGTTTTCATGTTGTTCTTTTGAAGGCACCTAGTCTACAACTGTTATTGATGCAAATTGACTTTCCTTACAAAAATGATAACTTAAAGACCCCTTCTAATGGATTTAGAAAGCCCTCATTCAACTTTCACGTAGATGATGTTTAAGTCATTAATGTAGCAGCATGAGAACAATAGACCAGGTTCTCTTCTTCATCAAAGTACTTTAAGAATTTCTATTCTCGAGTTATACACAAATAAAAGCATCCTTTGACAGTAAAATGTTTTTATTTCCATCTGTAATAACAGGATTTAGCTACCTCTTTCGAAGGGCTCAGTTATCTAGTCAAATCACTAAGATTAACCTGCGAAGAGGCTTACAGTGGAATGCCTCCAGAGAAGTATATTTCGTATAAGTGGTCTCAGCTCCTGGATTTTTCGAGAACTCTGAATAGGTAAGTGAAAACTAATTTTAACGCACTGGCGTCCCATATCAATGAGTAACTGTATGTATGACCAATTCAACATTACCAAAATAACAGATTAGCTTGTGATTTTTTTAATTATACCCACATACTTAACAAGAACAAAAGCAACATTCATCGAAAGGTTCTGAGTTCCCCATGTCATAGAAATTCTAAATCGTACAACGATCGTCTTTCCTTTGAGCCATTTCTCCAACTGTGGAACGACATAAGAACGACATAATGCAGAACGATTTTGCAGAACGACATAAGAGAAGACCATGATTTCAGCGGACGTAAATATCTCGCTACGTAATTGTAATATATACAGTAACTATCCCCAAAATAGAATATACAAGTAATGAGCCATTTCTCTCACAACACTCAAAGCAACTGAAAATATAATAACTAATTAATGACATCAAATGATAGGTTTGCATGTGCCCTGCTCGGTCTTCCTAGATTTTGAACAATACTTTGGGGGGAGATTCCATTGAAAAACGCCAATTTTGGTATTTTCTTTGAAAAAAAGGAAACAAATTGCGCCCTCCTCGCCCCAAGACGTTGAAAATACATATTCACTTCTTCCCCTAAATGTTCGTGAATTGAACCCACAATAACAGAGACAATTGAAAAAGGACTTAATTAGTTTATTTAGTAATAATCCTTTTTTGACTCCCGATTCAGTGTTTCGTTTGAATGTTTTATTTTGCTACACCCATGTTAGGGTGTCGTTATATGGGGGTGGCTTGCTGTGACATAAAAAGACATCTTACGTCTTTTGCAGAAATCGCCACATCATGTTAGTGCTACTAAGCTGCGTGGTGATGTTTGTTTGCCAGCTACACGTATCTACGCACTTTTTAGCTTGTTGTACGCACTTTGTTTCTTTGCAGTATTTTCATCTTTTTTATTTATCATACTTCTTTACAAACAGTTTCATTGCCTTTTTTCATCCGGTTGGCAAAAACTCCAGGGATTATTTTGATGGATTTTGTGCTAAAGTATAATGTGTGGGCTATGGAAGAGCTTGGAATCAATTGGGAAGGTCCAATTCTCCAAGACTCTGATTATGCATGCGATTTGTGTAACCTGAATAAAAACATTAATGAAATCAATTAATTGTTGGTTGTTTTAACAGTTCCGGAAGTGACTTAAAATTTCATGATAAAAAGATGCATTTGCTTAGACTGTGACTATTTGAAAGTCAAGAAGTAATGTCAGTTAACGGGAAGATCGGTGGAGTGGATAGCTTCACTTACCTGGGTAGTATCAGAGGGCAATGCTATAGCGTTGCCTATAGATATACGGCTCCAATGTTTTATTAATACTTTTTTATTACTTTTATTCCCAGACGCACTTCATATGGAAAGGGTCGTCGTATAAACTTCAAAGGGGGCTCATTCGATTGGAAATCGAAAGTTCTAGTGCCATTTTTAAGAGTCGAAAGTGATCGGAGGGCCACTAGCCCCAAGCCACCACGCTGTTTTCCCCAAATACATCCAATAACAATTTTGAGACAACCAATTTGTTAGAAATAATTCAATGATCACATAACGAAAACTCCGGGGTCATCACAACCACCAAGGGTCCGGGGAAGGAGTTGTAAGTTATGCCCTGGGGGCATATATGGTTTTTATGCAATGGATGCTCGTATAAATTTCAGAGAGGGAACATTTGATTGAAAATTGAAAGTTCTAGTTCACCTTTAAAGATTCAAACGATATCGGAGGGTTCCCAGCCCCCCCCCCCCCCTCCCTTTTTTCCCAAATGCATCCGATAAAAATTTTGAGACAGCAATTTTCTTAAATATAGTTCAAAGATCATATAACGACAACTCCGGTGTCAACAAAACCCCCAGGGCCTGGGGGCAGTCGTTCTAAGTTATGCACTGGGGGAATATATTGTTTTTATGGAAGGGATGCTCGTAAAAACTTCAAAGAGGACTCATTTGATTAGAAATTGAAAGCTCTAGTTTAGTTTTTGAGAGTCAAAAGAGATTGGAGGGGAACTTACCCCCCCCCCCTTGCTACGCTCCCATTTCCCTAAATGAATTCGATAAAATTTTGAGATGGCCATTTTTTAAAAAATTGTTCAAAAGTCAGATAACAAAAATCAGGTGTCGACACAACCCTCCAGGGCCCGGGAGCAGGCGTTGTAAGTTATGCCCTGGGGGAATATATGGTTCTTATGGAAGGTATACTCATAAAAACTTCAGAGGGGGCTCATTTGATTGAAAATTGATACCTCTACGCCCCTTTGTCCCCAAATGCATCCGATTAAAATTTGAGATAGTCATTTTGTTAAAAATTGTTGAGAAGTCAGATAACAAAACTCAGGTGTCGACACAATCCCTCAGGGCTTTGGGGCAGGCGCTGTAAGTTATGCCCTTGGGCATATATGGTTCTTACGAAAGAGATGCTCGTATAAACTTCAGAGAGGGCTCATTTGATTGGAAATTGAAAGTTCGAGTTCACTTTTTAGAGTCAAAAGAGATCCAAGAGCATCTACCCCCCCCCCCTCCCCGCCTTCTTTTTCCAAACCCATCTGAGGAAAATTTTGAGATATACATTTTGTTAAAAATAGTTCAAAGGACGGATAAAAAAACTCCGGTGTCAATACGAGCCCCCCCCCAGGACCCAGGGGAAGGCGCTCTAAGTTATGTCCTGAAGGCTTGAATGGTTCTTATGAAAGGGATGCTCGTATAAACTTCATAGAGAGCTCATTTGATTGCAAACTGAAAGTTCTAGTTCCCTTTATAAAAGTCAAAAGACTGAAGGGCAACTAGTCCCCCCCTGCCCCTTTTCCCCAAACCCATCCGCTACAAATTTTGAGATAGCTGTTTATTTTAATGTTCAAAAATTAAATAACAAAACTCCAGTGTCCTCACAACCCCCCAGGACCCGTTGGTTGAAGCTGAAGGTGTTGTCCTGGGGGCGTATATGGTTCTTATGAAAGGGATGCTCGTATAAACTTCAGAGAGGGCTTATTTGATTGTATATTGAAAGTTCTAATTCTAAACTTCAAAGGGGGCTCATTCGATTGGAAATCGAAAGTTGTCCTTTTTAAAAGTCAAAAGATATCGGAGGATAACCAGCCACCCCGCCACGCCCTTTTTTCCCAAATGCGTCTGATAAAAATTTTGAGATAGTCACTTTTTTCAAAACAGTTCAAAGATTATACAACAGGAACTCCGGTGTTGACACATCCCCCCAGAGCCCAGGGGTTGGCGTTGTAAATTATGCCCCGGGGGCATATATGGTTCTTATGGAAGGGATGCTAGTATAAGCTTTAAAGAGGGCTTATTTGATTGGAAATTGAAAGTTCTGGTTCACTTTTTAAGAGTCAAAAGTGATCGGAGGGCACCTATTCCCCCCTCCTCCAAGCCCTTTTTTCTTCAAACCCATCCAATAAGAACTTTGAGATAGCCAATTTTCAAATATAGTTCAAAGACCATATAACGAAAACTCCGGGATCGACACAGCCTCCCAGGGCCCGCGAGCAGGCGTTGTAAGTTATGCCCTGGGGGAATATATGGTTCTTATGGAAGGGATGCTCGTAAAAGCTTCAGAGAGGGTTCATTTGATTGGAAATTGATAACTCTAGTTCAGTTTTTCAGATTCAAAAGAGATTGGAGGACACCTAGCCCCCCCCCCCACGCCCCTCTTTCCCCAAAGGCATCCAATAAAAATGTTGAAATGGCCATTTTGTTAAGAATTATTCAAAGGTCAGATAAGAAAAACTCAGGTGCCCCAGGGCCCGGGGGCAGGCGTTGTAAGTTACGCACTGCGGCATATATGGTTTTTATAAATAGGATACTCGTTTAAACTTCAGAGAGGGCTCATTTGTTTGGAAAGTGAAAGTTCGATTTTATCTGTTAAGAGTGAATAGAGATCAGAGAGCAATTAGGCACCCCCCCCCCTCCCACGCCTTCTTTTTCCAAACCCATCTGATGAAAATTTTGAGATACACATTTTGTTAAAAATAGTTCAAAGGCTGGATAAGAAAAACTCCGGAGTCAATACAGCCCCCAGGTCCCGGTGGAAGCCGTTATAATTGTTTCCCTGAAGGCATGTATGGTTCTTATAAAAGGGACCCTCGTATAAACTTCAGAGAGAGCTCATTTGATTGGAAATTCAAAGTTTTAGTTTACTTTTTAAGATTAAAGAGATTGAAGGGCCACTAGCCCCCCCCCCCCACGCCCTTTTTCCCCAAACCTATCCGCTACAAATTTTGAAATAGCCATTTTTTAAAATGGATAAAAAATAGAGAACGGAAACTCCGGTGTCGATACAACCCCCCATGGCCCGGGGGGTAGGTGTTGTAAGTGTTGTACTGGGGGCGTATAGGGTTCTTATGAAAGGGATGCTCGTATAACCTGCAAAGAGGGCTCATTTGATTGGAAATTGAAAGTTTTAGTTCACTTTTTAAGAGTCAAAAGATATCCAAACCCAGGTAGCCCCCCACACACCCTTTCTCCCTCAAACCCATCCGATAAAAATTCGGAGATAGCACTTTTGTTATAAATAGTTCAAAGGTCATATAAGAAAAACTTGCCCCCATGGCCTAGGGGCAAGTGATGAAAGTAATGCTATTGGGGCATATATGGTTCTTATGGAAGTAATGCTCGTGTAAACTTCGGAAAGGGCTCATTTGATTTGAAACTGAAAGTTTTCGTTCACTTTTTAGGAGTCAAAAGAGATTGGAGGGCAACTAGCCCCACCCTCTCCACGCCCTATTTTCATCAAACCCATCCGATAAGAACTTTGAGAGAGCCATTTTTTTCAAAATGGCTCTCTCTTTCTATTTTTAAAAATAGAAAGTGAACCATAATTGAATGTACAGTCAAAAACTCAAGTCAACTCCTTGTGTTTTTCTTGATCAAAGGACGCTCCAAAGGAAAACAGCGGTTTCCAGGCATTTCAGCAAACCTTAATTGATAGCAATAATTGATTCCAGAAAAATCAATTTACCTCACCAAAAGCAGTGATGTTCAAAATACTTTCGAAAAATATATCAAATGCAAATCCAAAATAACCAGGTTCAAAAGTACTTAAACTCGTATTTGAAATACTAGGCCTAAGATTTAGTTTGTATTTAAATACTCAAGCTACGTTTTCAAATACTTAAAAACAAGACTTGAAAAGTCTATATAGTAGGATATCAAATATAACAAATATTGTTTCTGCGTTTATTCATGAAAAATAAACAAATTGTTTCTCTTAACATTACGGTAGAATTAAAGGAGTATTCCCAAGGTAGAAATGAAACTACAAAGGAGATTAGTAAACACTTTTATTAGCCATTAGCAGAAGCAACTTTTCAACTGTTTTGTCTTCCAGCTTATTTATTTTATAAGTGAGGATCGAACCGTCAATATAGAAGAGACGCTCAACTGGTGCAGATGACCCAATACTTTTTAAGAACGTTTAACACTGTTGGGTACTGAAAGAAATGGTCTGTTTGTGCGTCTCAGTAGAGCAAATCTACTTCCAAAAACGAGTTACTCAAATCATCCGGTTCCAATTTTTTGGCTCTCGACTGTCAAGCACAAAAAAAAGATGAGCATTGTCTAATTACTGTATTCTTCCAGAAGCTATAGCGCATGGCAGGTTTCTGTTGGTAGTTCGTTCATGATCTATAACATGTCAACCACCATTATTGCCTCCATCAGTACACTTTTATCATCACGAGACACCCATCTTACTTTGAAATTAAGATGAGTACGACTGACAAATGAAGAACTCTCTGAAGGTGTCATTACTAAATTCTACTGAGGAAATTCTACTAAATTCTACGTTGGAAAACATTTCTTGATAGCAGCTAGGATTGTGTCTGCAAGAGCATTTGCATGTGACAGAGCACCGCAACGTTTCATGTCTCCCAGATTCTTTTTTGGTCTTATCAGAACAGGCAATTCTGTGCCTAAGAATTAATCCTTCTCACCATACAAGACGTCTAAAGCTCTTGCGAGAGTCTCACTTACCTTTACACATTCAGTCAATGGCTCAATTTCAGCACTTGTGAGTCGTGGCCCCTTCAGTTTATCACAAGCATTTGTGAGTTTATATGTCATCTGGTAAATATGACTCACTTTGCAGCATCAAACCTAGAATTCAATTATGTGTAATTTAGAAAAATAAATTTCTTCCCCATTAATTCTTTAAACTGGTCTGATTCTTTAGTACTCCAACAAAATTTATTTAATAAAAGATGGTGTTTTGTAAATGCTGCTCTACTAAACTTTTTGTAAGGTTTACACGTGAGAGCCTGTTCAGCATCTGCAGTTGGTACTAAGTTAAGCATGTGGCTGAAGCAGTAGAAATAGTCTGGTAGATGGTATTCATCAACCATGTCAGTTTAAGCAGTACTACTGGCTAGGATCCTGTCCGCTGACCCTGTACTGAATGCTCGAGGAGCACCTACTTCACCAGAATGCTGCTAAACACTGACAAAGAGCTCCTCTTAGGAGTAAATTTCATCGGACCTACCATAAAAATATTCGCTTTTAATTTCCACTGAGGCTGCATATTCTTTAAATGTCTTTACAAAGTTAATTTTATTGTCTGTTATAGTTTTAGTTATCTTTGCATACGAGAAATCATACTCTTCGTTTACACTATTCAGCTGAAATGTATATGCAGTGTGATTAGGAATCCCAACAAATCCGTGGTATTCTTATAGTATTAGAACCTGTTAAAATATCTCCCTTGAGTCAGTGACCTGTGAAGTCCAGGTAGATTTTGTTGCTTGTGTTCTAAGTATCAGTTATTGTACGCAGGATATTCAAGTTTTCGAACTTTTCAAGCCGACTTATGTCATATTTTCAAACATAGAATCTATTCTCAGTCTGAGCATATTCTGTGACGCAACTGTTACTTATGGCGCCAGACATGCTGTCAGATCTCTGAAAGCCTTTCTTCCCGTAGTAATCAGAGGCCTTCGTCTTGTAATATGTAAATGATGATCAAATTTTCCGGTTGGACATTCACACATTCAGATCAGTACTACACGAAAAAGTGGGTGCGCTGTTCTGGCGCGTTTTTTCGGCACATTGTAGACTCCCAACCCCCTAGAAATCAGCTGGTTATGGTACTGATCAGAGCAAACCTTGCACTTTTTTTTGTAATAGCAGCTGATAATTGGAGTGCACACAACAAGAGCTACCTTGGTGTCACAGCTCACTGGTTCGAGGCAGATTTTTCACGAATTGTAGCAGCCAAGACTTGCTCAGATTGAGACTCATGATAACACTGCATTTACTTTTCAGCTGGTGAGTCTAAACAAAGAATATTATCTCCGGTACCCGAAAATAGCCCAACATTCTCCACATATCATTACTGTAAATACAAAACTTTGATTCTACGAATAGAATCAAAGATGTACATTAAGAAGCCATTTGTTTATATTCTGCCTCCAATGGAGGGATTCTGTTCAACTCGACAGCCCAAATGACAAAATAATATACAGAACAAAACATGGTGTTGCTACCAGAAGATACCAATCCGCATATTTACTTTGAATCAGTCCCACTTTGTCAATAGTTCCATGGGAATTATAAGAGTGCTGTATTTTTAGGTACTGACTTATTTAAGTTACTTAGGTTCACCTTCATATGTAAGAACAATTTTCCGGTAGACTGAAGACTCCCACAGAGCTTTTTGTTTTGGCAGCTGCGACAATATGGTGTAACATGTCCTTCATAAGGTTTTCGGCTAAAAACAAACAACTTCCCATCAAGAAAAGTCGTTAAAACCCCACTTTCCGTTTGGTTTGAATTTGGCCATTTTGGAATCATCTAATTTTGCAATTTCTTATATTAAATTCTTGCAAATTACTGACATGTACTACAGACTACAAAGATTGATCAGGTGGACAGCTTCATTTACCTTGACAGTTATATTAGTTGAGACGGTGGGAGTAGTGAAGATATTAAAAGTAGAATGAATAGCCAAGGTTCATGTTTTTTTTACAGTTAAAAGGTTTGGAAGAATAGGAAGATAAGTTTGCGAACCAAGATTAGAATTTCTGAAGCTACTGTGATGACTCTTCAGCATAGGCACTCCGAAAAGCGGATGAAGGTTTGTTAGATGTTTTCCAATGAAATTGCCTACGGATTGTATAGGGTACCCGGGTGAATGAACGTATTTCAAACAGTAGGCTGCACGAAAATTGTGACCCAATCCTGCTTTTAAGGGCTATAATAAAAAACTTTAGATAGCTAGGGCACGTTCTGTGGATGAAGGAAGACAGATTACCGAAGATTGGTCCATTTTGGCCATCCGTCTAGGGCTAAACGGAAAGCAGGTCGTCCAAGGCCGGGATGGGAGGATGTCCTAAAGGAAGATTTAAAGGAAATGGAAACTTACTGGGAGGGTGTAAGGAGGGAGGCTTTGAATACTGGGACAATTAGTGCTGCGACTAGTTAGTAGTAGTAGTTTTGAAATGTATGTGTTTGAATACTTGAATATTACTGGCCAAGAGTGGGATGTTTTACTTGGATAAACCCACTGTTGAAAGCAATAGTACATGCAAAACTGTTCCGAAAAATTCCTTATTCAACAGGATTTTAGCCAAAACATCACTATTGATTTTTCAAAGCATCAAGACGTGACGAAAAAAAAGAAGGTCAAATTTCCAAAGGCATCAGTTTCGCTGGTCAGTGTTAGCTATGTCGACTGCTTAATCTTTATTTTATAACTCTCCGGATTTTAACTCCAGAATTGAAACAACTCCAAGCTCTAACTCCCTGGCCGTCCAAAGAGAAAAGGACATATCTACACTTTTTTCCCTTTCGACTTATTGATACCACCATACTAAAAAATTGTTCCGAATCGACTGATATATATAATAAGGATATCTTATAAGTATTAATGAAAATAGAATATGGCTAAAGTACGTATCTAATAGATTTTGTGGTACATCCCAAAGGTGAAAGTACGTATCTCTGTATATACGTGCTTTTGCCCTTGGTATGTACTTTTGCCTTTGGCTGGCACATTAAAATGAAAAAAAAACAATGGTCAATGTACATATATTTAATGATTCTAAGCATAATCATCATCTTTACCAGAGCAAAAGCAACTTGTAGATATTAAAGAGTACCCATAGAATCTCAAGAGGGTTTCTAATTTTTCAGAGGACATTGGTTATACAAAAAGAAAGAGATTATATTAAGGTGAGATTTTTTTGTTGCATCATGCTATTTTGAAACTTTTTCTCAAAGTAGGCTTAAACCTTCGGGTAAAATGACGCAAAATTCTGATTACCTATGAGTTAGCCCCTTAACTATATAAATAGCATCTACATACAGGAAAGGGACGTAATAACAACCATCTAAAACCAGATTGTTGATGTCTAAAACCTGATAACTTGGAACAGAGAAAGCTAGCCTACATCAGTATTCACATCTAGCAAACTAATGCATATAGTGAAAATCACTAACATATACCATTTCTTCATGCATGTATATCTGGTAAAAAAAATCGATTGTGCTTAGGGAACTGCAAATATCCTACTGAGCTCTAATAATCCATAAAAACTAATAGAATTCTAATTTTTCAGGACACTGGAAAGTAATTAAAATATAAATGAGACATCAAATTCAACTGCTGATTTGCCATCTTTCGAAAAAGAGTCACGAGTAGCTAGATCCCCCATTAAACCATCCAAATAAATCAAACAACAAATATATCCCCATATTCCTCTGGAAATACTCGATCAAGGGACATAATAAAAGGAGGGGCTAAAACTAAGGCACCACTTAAAAACATTGTAGATGAAGAATATGAAAAAGAATATTTAAGTAGAGGTGATAGTAACAAGACTAATATTGACTGGAAGGATGTTGAAGGGATATTTGAGTCTTCTGATGGTGAATGGCCAACGACTTTAAAGACGAGGAGAAAACTCTTTACTGATTTAGTTCCTCTTTTGGTGAGTAATCATGTTCCATTAAATTTTCCAGAGTGTGCCTGAGCCATGATCCTTTCCTGCCCTTGGAAGATTTTGCTTAAGATGTGGCTTATAAGAATCAACATAACCAGGTAAGATTGAAAATCAACAATCTGATGAAAATCACAATGATGTTTGTGAACCCGATTCCACAGACCTTACTATGCGTGTTATTGAATCGCATAGCATGCATACTATAGCAGCAAGGTCTTGGGGACAAGATGGAAGAAACAGATATGAAGAAAATGGGGAAAGAGAAGAGAGGTCTATTGTTGACCCTACTCCAAAACGAGTTTGCTCAGAAAAAGATAAATTTGAGAGAGATATTAAAAAGCATCCCTTTCCTGACGAACCTGGCTGTAAATCTGAAAAATTCCCAAACTCACGTTTAAAGTTTTCTTGAGAGGAATTCACAAAAAACTATGACACACATTGGAGCAAAGAATATAAATCAAAGCAAATGATGCTTGTTTCTTTATTGAAATCCTGCCACTTAAAGAAGGAAAATTATCCAAGAAGCTGCATATAGGAAAAAACTGCATTTAGGTAGAGCCTTCCTAAAATTGTGACAACTCCACACTTACCCCAAAAGTTGAAGATTTGTCAACAAGTCTATATTCCTTGGCTGTCCAGGATTAGGCAAGAACGATAAAGAGATTTTTACAAATGACAGCTGTGAGATTTGCATACTACTAAAAGAGAAAGTACGGGCTACAAGAACTGCTGGTTCAAATAGTGAGGCAACTAAGAAAGAGACACGGCCGTATAGAAAGCACAGAAATCTTCTTGAATAAGTGCCTAGAACACTTTCTGAAAATAAGGATAAATACGAAAAAGATTCAACTACCATATTGCTCACGGAGGATCTACAAAAAGTGTTATTGCTTCCCATCATACACAGCAGAAAGGAGGCTTTTGTCTATCAAGACTTTTGTCTTTTAATAAGACGGTTGCTCCGGTTAAGGCCACCCAATAAAACCAGTTTGGAATGAATCTCGACAAGGACGCGATGCACCTGATATAGGTAGTGCCTACCACAAGGTCACAAAGAGGAATAGGGAAATTTTCACTTTTATTTACAAACATTTGGACGATTTTTAGTGAATTTGTACTGTTAGTCAACAGTGAACGTGGACCCAAAATGATTTTTATCAAATATCTAGTGAAAGATCTTACCCATATGAGGGCTGACTCCATACACTGATCGATTAAGTTTCGAATCTGAAAAAGGGATGTCTTTGACTTTGAGGATTTGTGCGACACCATAGCAAATTCACGAAAGCCGTGAAAACGGACTTGGAAGACTTCAGCTAATGGAAAAGCTTGAAAGCTCCCGGTATTGTTATGAAGAACTTGGGGGTCACCAGGGATGAGTTAAACTAAGTCTATATTAAGGAGGTAAAAACAGAATGGTTCTATGCAACTAGCACTGAGGCTGAAGAAAAGGGTTTAAGTTTCGTGTCACAAATTCTGGTTAGTAAAATAAAGGAGGCACATTATCCTTTGCCAGATCCAATTCTTGCCCAAGAGGGATCAAGCAAGAAAAGAAAAAGGCCATCTTAGAAAAACTTATACATTTCATGATTGAATATTTTCGTGCGTTTTGGCAATCTATGCCTTCATCAACAGCTTCAGTCAATTTGCTGAGGCACAACTCTGTTTCTTAGCTGCCTGCAGCATTATAGTGATTTCGTTTACGTTTTTTTTAATACCTTTTGAAGTAACTTTTTGAAAAATTTGAATACAAATATTTGATATAATCGGAAAAAAATTATTTGATATATTTGAAAAAAAAATATTCGAAAAAAATGAATATTTCCATGCTTCATAACGTGGTTTCACCTTCGGCATACGTCATTGACATGGAGTTTTTGGCTGTGTAAAACGGCGTTAGATGTTTTATACAGGATTTTACCCCTGGAAGTAGATTTAAATTTGAGTCTCGAGTCAAAGGTAAAAGTATGTAGCCTATAGGTCAGATACACTTTTTTGCCTTTGGAAGCGCCTCATTATATAAGTAAAGGCCCAATGGTAAAAGTACGTATCTACCTTCTGGGGCTTCGAGGAGGTAATAACGGAAAATTTTACTTAAGAACATTACAGCCCTATATGTCTTCATCTATTTAACCAATTTCCAGAACTAGCCAGTTTCCAGTTTTACTGTAAACCGTATCTGGAGCTCTTGTAAGAACTTAAACTTCGAGCCGTGATTTATCGAAATAATGAAAAGCGTAGATACGTCTTTCTAAATATGGACGGCCGTCTAACTCTCATTCTTGAGATTTGAAACACAGAACTTCTTCAAAAGGCTTATAGGAATACCAACTTGTAAATTAAACACACCTTATTGAGTAATGGTCATTTAATTATTCTTCTCTAGTGTCAGAATATATTAGGTTTTTGTGCTTGGAAAACAGACTTATTAGGTTTTGAGGTGTATTACTATTAGTGTTTTAATTGTTTTTAGTGGATGAAAAGGATTATAATGCGACCATTATGACAGCCTAATGTTTTAACTTTTCTTTGGGAAAATACACTCTGTCTTAGTTTCCATGACAAGCCTGATCAAAATAACTCTTCACAACCTTGCTTGTACATATTAAACCTCCTATTCAACTTTTAAGTGGACTTGTGTTCTAAATAACAAAAATTTGAACTAAGTTGTATAGTTAGCTTTCAATTATGGATTGAACTGCTAATTGGATATATTTGGCAAAATTCCAATCCTCACAAGGCTCAAAATTTGAAGAGAGTGCTCTGATAATTTGATCTTAACGGTCACAATTTGATCCAATCGCAGCGTACAATCTTTGGTTTATACCGTATAAAGCGGTAAAATGAGCTTTTTAAGTAGTATGGATCAGAGAAAAGATATCGCTGGATCTGAACAAATGTCTATTTTTTTTGCATATAACTTTTTTTACTTACAGGGTAATATTCTATCTAACAAGATTGGCTCTGGCTATTTCTTGACCAGTCATAGCTTAGTTATCCAACAAGTAACACAGAAAGCCTCGGGGAGCTATACATGTTCAGCAATAAATATCCGTGGCACTGGAAAGAGTACTCCTATTCAATTGGACGTATTACGTAAGTACCGATCTTCTACGATTATGAGGTATATCTCAGTTTTTCCATTAATCTTCACAGTATATTATCAGCTGTAATATCATATCAAAAGTGGTGTAAACTATTGGCAAACTAAATGGGTAGGTTGTTACCTATTTACCTAGGTAGGTAACTATACATTTAGTGAATTGTATATGCTACGGTAAATATGGTTTGTCTGGTAAATTTAGTAAATTGCGGTATCTTTATCTAACTACCGGTTAGGTTACTCCCGACCTGTAAACCTAGCAAGTTTTATTTATTTTAATCGGTACAGTAGAAGTAGATTATTTTGATTCATTTAACATTTTTAAGTAGATTTGAGGTCCATGCCTGAAAATTAACGATTAATCGAAATAGGTAAGACCAAATGCGTACATTATATAGAACCATTCATACTAATGAGAAGTAGGCAAAGAGTAATCTTTCAAAAGAAGGTAAATCTCTAAAAAAATAAAAAATTTGTAAAACGGAACACTTTTCAAAATACTCTAGTTATAGTGATTATTCAAAATATTTTAAATTCGTAAATTCTGATGTTTTTAGGAAAAGAAGGAAACATATCTAAAACTCAATTCATTCTGATGAAAATTTAAATTGAGTATGGTTTAGAACCTTAAAGCGAAGCGTTCAGTATTTATTTTCAAAAATACAAATTCTTCATTTTCCCAGAAATGAAGGTCTGTATAGCACTATACAGTCATCTTCATATCGATTAAACAAAAAAAAACAAGTTTTTAACTGAAAGTAAGGAGCGACATAAAAACCTTACACTAGGAGGTTTCCTCCTAGTGTAAAAAATCACGTAAGCAGATGCCAGAATACCCTGACATCAGTGACAGGGCACAGGCTGACAATTTTGGGAGAATGTCCATTGAAATTTAGCACAGGGGATAAAGAAATAACAGTAACAGTAATAATATGCAAGCAGCTACCATTTCCTTGTATTCTAGGAGTAGATGCCATCAGAAAATATGGGATCGTATGGGAACCCATATCTGATATAATAACAATAAACCAAACAAATGAAAATAATAGGTAAATTTGCGTAAAAACAGATAACAAAAGTGAAGGTTCGAATTATAGCTTAAAAATAAGCGGAAAAATCCCAATAGAAGGGAGAAAAACTGCTAAAGCTCCAGCGACGTTAAATACAAAAAAAGGAAAGGTTAAAATAATGGATATCCTGATAAGTTGACATACAATAAAAGAATACCCCATAATTTTCATAGAAAATATAGTTATAAAAATAGAAAATAGTATAACGTGCTTAAACTATCAAATCTAAGTAATAATAAAGCAAGACTGAACCAGATAGAACTTGGATCAGTGGAAAAGATTTCAAATTCGGAAATAAAATATATAAACAGTCCAGAATTAAGCGTAAACTTCACTAGCCACGAACATTTATCCTCATTAAAATCGCAACCACAAGAAAAGTATGGAATGTCGAAAACGGATTTTTTGCAGCAATTTGATTTAAAACATTTACCGGAAAACGTAAAAACTAGGGTGGAAAATACTCTTTGGGATTTTAAATGGACTTTTGTAAGACACAAGCCGGACTACGGATTAACTCACTTAATCACACACAAAATATCAACAGAGGGCCCTCCAATCAAAAAGTCACCGTATAATACACCTTATCATTTAAAGCCATGGCTAGAAAGCCAAATAAAAGAAATGGAAGATCAGGGAATAATTAAAGAAGGGGTTGGCGATTGGTGTTTTCCACTAGTAATAGTCAGGAAGAAAGATAACAGCTGGAGATTATATATAGACTTAAGGGCACTAAATGGCTTCATGGTAAAAGACGTGATGAAATTATTAAGAATTGATATGATTTTTGGCTCGTTCGGGACTATGAAACATGACACTACATTTTTTTCGAGTAAAGACTACTGTAAAGATGCTTTAAGTTCAAAGGCCGATCACAAAGTAACAGTGATTTCAGACAATGAGACAAAGATTTTACTTGAGCACTCTCCTTTCGGCCAATCATTTATACAAAATTGCTTCCTCTGACAATTAAATTTGGTGTTAAAGTATAACGAACCAGGAAGGAAATAAGATACCTTGGCTTATTTAGATGATGTAATTCTGTTTAATGAAAACCTGGAAGACCACTTGGTCGGACTTAGAAAAATACTGGAAAAGTTTGAGGGAGCAGGCTTAAAATTAAAACCAGAAAAGTTAAAAATAGTGGTACCAAAATTAATATTTCTTGGACACCTGATAAACCAAGGTACTATTTCACCAAATCCAGAAAAATTTACACTCATAAAAAATTTACAGCCTCCTAAAGATCAAAAAAGCTGCAGATCAGTTTGTGGTTTGTTAAGCTATTTCAGACGATATATTAAAAATTACGGAACAATAGCGGAACCTTTGACAAACTTTTTGAAAAAATCAGGTAAATTCAAATGTCCAGTGGACGCAAAACAAGCGCTAAATGAAATAAAAAGGCAATTATTACTGGCACCAATACTTAAACTAACAGATTTGTCACAATACTTCTGTTTGCAAACAGATGCTTCGGGGTACGGTATAGGAGCCATATTATTAAACATAAATTCTGAAGGAGAAGAATCAATAGTTCAATACACCAGCAGGTCACTGTCGGAGGCAGAAAAAAAATATTCGACAGTTGAGAGGGAGTTTTTGGCAGTTGTAGTATTTACAGAATATTTTCGACAATTTTTACTTGGAAAAAAATTCATTTTACGCGTAGATCAAAAATCCTTTTTTCGGCAACATACGATGCGAAATTCTTTAGGCGGGCTAAAGCGATGGATATTGCGTCTCAAAACATATTCATGTATCCCAATATATATAAAGAGCCTTACAAACGTTTTACCATGATTATTTGTCACAAAATCCAGATACAGAAGGAAATTTGGTAACAACCATCCAGAACGAACTGGAAGGGCTAGAAGTACTATGTAATGAAAATATTTCGAATCATCAAGATAAAGATGATTTTTGTTTAGCGATGAAATCCTTTTTATCAAAAGGAACGGAACTGCCAGAGCACTTTAAACATTTTTTAAAGGACTTAAATAATTTTGATCTGGACGAAAGTAAAAATGTTTTGGTAAGATATCATAGACCATCGCAAGAATATAGAAAAAATGACTTAAAAATTATTCCAGTAATTCCAAAATCTCTGGAAGGAGAAATTATACAGATGGCACATGAAACGATTGGCTGTCACATGGGGGAAGCAAAAACTATGGGGGGGCAGAAAGGAAATTTTTATTTTCCAAAAATGTACTCAAAAGTAAAAGCTTTCATACAAAGCTGCCAAGAGTGTGCCAAAAAAAAATCGCCACCAAGGACCCCTAGGGCTGAATTAGGTCTCTACCCCACCCCTTCAGGGGTAGAAGAACTTATATCAATAGACATTTGGGGAACCGGAGGAAGTTTACCAGTTTCCAGGATAGTAAACAGGTGCGTACTAACCATAGTCGACCATTTTAACTAATATTTATACGCTTTTCCAATTAAAGATGAAAAGACAAAAACTATTGCGAAAGTTTTGGTCAATCGCCTATTTCTGGAACACGGAATTTTTCCTAGAGTTTTACTTAGCGACAATAGGCCATGTTTTAGAGCCAAATTATTAGACGAAATTACAGAATATCTGGGGGTGAGACGATGGAATACCTCGTCTTATATGGTCGCAGCAAATGGAAAAGTTGAACTTAAGCATAGGGAATTAGCTTATATGCTGGGAATACATGTAAGAGAGGAAAATGAAAATTTGGATGAACATTTACCATTTTTAGTCTTTGCAATAAATACGGCTTTTTCACGTTCCTTAAAAGAAACGCCATTTTTTTTGCAACATATAAGAGATCCTAGAATTTTTTTAGATGAAATACAAAATGATAGAATATATTACAACCTAGACCAATATAAGCAAGAGATGGTGATGCGAATGAAAAAGCTATGGAACAAGCTAAAGACAACCTGGAAGATGCGAAAACAGAACAAAAAGAAAAATATGACCGAAAAAGCAACAATAAAACAAATTACTGTTTATAATACTTGGTATATGTGTGCAAAACTAACCTGGAAGGAACAAAAAAGTTAAAACCGAAATGGGATGGACCCTACAGGATTATGAAGATTCTACCAAATAACTTAATATATGTTCTAAAACATCAGTATAAGGAAAAGGAAGAAGTAGTAAACCACAATAGAATGAAAAAGGGATATTTTTCAAAACCGTGGAAAACAGAACCTATTCTTTCAGGCGAAGAAATAGAGCAAACAGTTTCACCAGTATATATCAGAAGACCATATGAATTTTATGACCTTTTTAATGACAACAAAAGTTGGGAGGAGTGGAAGAGTATTTAGCCCAGTCTTGGCTACAAACTCTACACCACAAACAAGAGAAAACGAGAAATATTCGATGCTCATTGGATACTAGCGAGGAAGAAGATCAAACACAACATAAGGGTTTAAAATGAGATAAACCAAGGGAAAAATCCACAGAGGAAGAAAAATTGGAAGGAACCAATGAATTATCTGATCTTTATATATTAGACTCACCTACAGTCTTAACGCAAAAATGGATTTTCGAACAAACGCCATCTACCAGACAAGAGCTAACAGAATTTGACACTGATAATTCTTCTACAGAAACCGATATCACTAAACCTGGGCCAGCGTCAAGAAAACCCTCTTTAAGACAGAAATTATGGAGAAAAGTACAGAAACCGGAGGGGCAGCAACAAGTTCCCTTGTCAGCAGCACAAGTAGCTAAAACACTTATGAAAAAGGCCAAACATCAGGAGAAACAAAGATTAAAGATATTTGACGAGGAAACAAAACCGCGCTTGAATTCAGAGCCTTGTAAACCGCACTATAGAGACCACGGAAAAACTTGCAAATATTATAAAGAATAAAAGAAAAAATTTGGGGTCCGAAACTCGGACCAGAAAACGGAGAAAGGCAGAACAAGTGTAGCCCTCAGCAGATTAATATTTGAATAAAACGATTGTGACGAAAAAAAAATAATAAATAAAAATAAAACCAGTAAAAAGCCTCTAAAGAACTATCTATATTTTCTTTTTCTAATCGGTATGTAAATAACATCAAAGTTTTCCTCTCAATATATATCGCCATTAAAAAAAATAAATAAATAAAAAAAAAAATATTACAATCCCGTAGAAAAGAAATTCAAAATTTTTTAGCCTAAATACTCGTAAGGTTCCCAGAAAAGAAATAAGCTCCAATCTGAAGTGACATCATGGCTTCCTGCAAAAATCTTGTTTCCGAGACGAGATAAAACTTCGCGAATGGTGTAAATGACAAGACTTGTCAAAACGAATTAGGCTACGTTCCATAAAAGAAATTGAGTAAGGCCACGTAACTTATAAATAGGTGTTGTGAAACTAAATAAATTATACATAATTAGAATCAGCATTAAAAGGCAATTCCTTTGATATTTATATTGAAAAAAAAATATATTTTGGGGGAATAATTTAAGAAAAAAAACAAAAAAAAACAAAGGAGGTTTAGTTTACTGAAATAGGGTCATTGGAGGCTAGCAAATTTGGAGTGAGCTTAACCCCTGCTGGCCTCTCGTTGTTGAGTAAATGCTAAGCATCTTCTAACCTTTGACTCTCTGAAGTAAAATTTACTGTTGAATTTGAAAAATTGTTTTTGAAGACTTTTTAAATTATTATAATGGGAAAAACAGCGAGAGTTTACATTATGTGCGCGCGACATGTATAAGCTAACTGTAATCTTGTTATAAATAGTAGAAGATATAATAAATTAAACACTTACCAAAAGGACGATATATATAAACAAGAAGCCGTAGATAAAATGGGTCACCATTTAAAAAGTATAGCACAGTGTAAAACAAAGTTTTCTCGGGAAAAATTAATTTCACATATTAAATAAATTCACGACGCACCATTAACAGAAATAACCAGGGCAAAGATATTGCAGGTGAAAGAAACCAATGACAGGACAATTGGCATTTAAAAACGAAACTGCTAAACGTCTTGTCATTGGGGGGGGATCCACCAAGCTAATCAAATTGACATTAGAAATATCGGTCAAACTGGAGAAGGTTTGGGCTGAGTGTTCGTATAAAATACTTCTTCCTAAAATAAATAGCAAGAGGAAAGATTTTTTCGGGCACTAAACCCATAAACTTGTAGAACAGGGTAATACGTAGTCAAAATATCACTAAAGGGACAAATTACACTCAATGACTGTATAAAACTAAGGCGCAAATTAAACTGAAGATAATACCAGACGTGAATAATATAAAAGATTATAGGGAAACCACATAACCCCTATCTCTAAACAACTTTTGGCACGAAATAGGCACTAATTTTTGGTGAAATACCACAGACAAGGAATATGAGTCTGCAATGAAAACCACACAATTTTGCGGAAATCAGGATATTGTAAAAATGTACATTTTTATGAATAAATGAGAACTAGCAAATGCGGGGCAAAATTTAATTAAAAATGTTCTAAAATCAGCTGGAAAAAATACAGTACTTTTCTAACACTTTTGGACAGAAAAAAATTTGAATAATGTAAAAAAAAGATGCAGGTTGCGAATTAGACAACCCCCCCCCCCCCTCTCAAAAATAAGGAGATAATGAATTTGACCATAGAAGGGCAATTAGCATAAACACTTGTAAAAGTTATTGAATAAAACATGAAACATATGAATATAGGCTTAGAAAAGACCTATCTTACTAAAAAAACGGAATGAAAACTTGAAAAAACCTTAGGCTCCATTAAAATAACGAACCAAAAAAAAGAGGGGTTCAAGTTGAAAATATAGCCAGATGAAATTAAAAGGAAAAGAAAATGAATGGAGTCAGTTAAACTCTGTTATACGCATATATTGAACTGACCGAACGAGACTAGTATGAAAATTGTACAGAATAGGTACAAAATAAGTAGCATTAATTCTATAGAGCCACCATTACATTGGTTAACGCGGGCCGAGCTTAACAGAAATATTGGAGAAATGCTCCAAGTAGACAGGAGAAAATTTAGCTCTCTTATGTGGGAGTCGTTTTCATAAAAATGACTAACATGGCAAGTGAAATTAAAAGAAGGCACATAAAATACGTAATGACTTAAGTTGAAGTTTAAAAGTAAGACAAGACCACTAAAAGGGGGGAAGTTAAAGTGAAAATAGTCATTGTCACTTGTATGTCTAAAACTAAATTACTGTGTGCCATGAAAGCCAGGTATTTTCTGCAGAAGGGCCACTTTTCTGGAAACAAGAATAGCCCAGGAGAAAACTGTGACCAGAAATCAAAAAGTGTGGCAATACTATAAATAATTAATTATTGTGTGTACAGGATCATAATAGTCCTTTTGGTTGTAGCTGATGACAAGAGGACCTGGAAACGTTATAAGGAGCTACCAGAAGGCAGCCCTGGTAAGCAAACCTTCAGAGTAAAGGCAAGAACCATTTGATAATGACATAAGAGGTATAAGGTGAACAGCTAAAATTTTTAACTTATCAGATCCAAGCTGTAAATGGAGCCTTATCCCAAAAGGACATTAAAGCTGAAAAAAAGAAAGATTACAGGCAAAAATGTTATAAAACTGTCTCAAGTACCTAAAATTCGAAACGAATTAAAAAGCTCAAAAGTCTGAATAAACAAAACAGGCATATAGTAAGCTAATGACAGTTAATGACAGGAGTGGGTTCAAAATAGAACCAAAATTGTAAAACAAAGCTAAGAAAATGTATATATTCGTATATGAGAAAATTTAGATAGGGTAAAAAATGTAATTGAGAAAATATCTACGGTTATAAATATATATTTAAAACCTTTTATCAATAGAGAACTTTTATCGTAAAAAAATTGTAAATATAGAAATTTAAATACCAAAGATATGCCACATGAGGTATGGCAAACCCCTTATACAGAGGCTAATCACAGTTATCACTTATAGTGTATAAATGTATTTGTTGGAGTTGCGTTTGTTTTGTAAATATTTTACTTGCAATTAGAGAATATCATATAAAAGTATTTAAGGACATATTTAAAAGTTGTAAACATAAAGAATATTGCAGTGATTAAATAAATTATTAAATTACATGATTATTATTTGTTTGTAACAATTAAGTTATGTATCAATATAACTTCTGTTAATTTACATATATGTAACCTAAACTATCCCTGTAAATATAATGAATCAATATGTTGAGTATTTGTGTTTTTTATTTTTATATCATTCAAGAAGTATTCTACATTACTACTTCATAAGCAATTCATAAAACACTAATTGGAATTAATTCTAATGCTAGTCTATACCGTGTTTTACTTTTAAAAATATTGTAAGTTTTAACCAGTAGTTAAATATCCTATCTAGTTTTGCGAATTAAAAAAAATACTTGTGTAAGTTATTACACAATACTTATATATATATATACTATATTTTTATTTTCTTTAAGTTTTAACTAGTGATTTAATGCAATATATAAATGTTTGACCTCGAGTCAACTTATTAATAATTTTTATTGTGAAATAATCTGTTTAGTATTAAGTTTTAAAGAATAATCGAGCAAGAAACATAATGTTTTGATTTAAGCGGAATATTATTTTTGGAGTAATTAAAAAGAGGAGAAAGTAATTAAAAGTAATTAACTTTCGTTAAAAAAAAGAAGAAGAATGCAGTGATATATACAAATTTTGAGTGTTTCTTTTTATTATATATAGGTAACAAATTATGCTTTATGTGTATACTAATGTGTATATTTACTTTAGATACAATATTTGCTATTTTATTGGATATCAAATTTTTCGTAACATCCTTTCAGATCCATTTTTTTTTCAATCATATTTTGACAGATTTTTGGAAAGTAACAAATTTTGAAGCCACTTCAAATGTATCCTGATACTATCATCTCATACCATCAGAAACCAAACTATACTCGATCAACTGATATTTTGGAAACTATAGCAGTATTACAGACTTTACTACAAGTTCATCAGAAGTGAGATAAAATCAGAACTTAATTTAGGCCTAAATAGCTACATAGCCGAAATGGCTTATGTTATTGAAATATGTGAAAATACTGTGCTAGAAAAATATGTGAAAATTAAAAAAAATCAAAAATGTTATGTGTAATTTACCCAAGGCATTTCTAAAACGAAAAGAAAATAAACGGTATATCAACCACATCACACAGATAAATTAAATTATTAATGGGAATTAAATTTAAACTTGAATAATTCATAAACTTTTCTAATATAACTTGAAATCTAATTTAGGCAGAACCACTAATATAATGCTAAAGCCGCTTGGGGTCAAGTTAAAACAGAAGATGCATATGAAGAAGTGTAAAAAGAGTATTTTTCAGTCCTAGAGACAGAGAAAAAGAGAAACAAGGATGAATTTCAAATTGAAATCCTTCGAAAAAAAAGAACATGGCCTATATTGGACCATAAACATGACCCTAAGGAAACCCATTAAGGGTATATGCACATAGTGACCCAAAGATGACAGGATAATAGCTGTAAACAAAATTAAGTTGTTTTAAAAGTAAAATATTGAGAATTTGGACCATTTTCTTTAAATGTGTTGTATTGTGGTAAACCTTTCTAATTTAGTTAATTATTAATTTAGTAAAAATATATTAGACGCAAATACGAAGTTTAGAAATACCACTTTTTATTAAGATAAGGAATATATCCTGCCAAGTTTCTGCCTAACGGGAAATTGAGAAATACCACTTCCTAGTTATTTGCGTCGGTTGGTTAAAGGAAGGTGTGGTTGATAAAATGTATAAAAGATACATTTTATGGGAAGGGGTGGATTTAGACCGTTACTTTACTTTATGCTGGACTGACCTCTGGTTCGTTGTTTTTAGAAATACCTTGGAATCTTGTCTTATCATTGTAAGTGTCTAAGTATCTTATTATATATTATTGTAGTTTCTGATACTTGTGGTCTACTTGGGACAGCAAGACCCAGTAGAATATCTATATCTGGAATTATTATCTGTTAATTGAATAAAAGTATTGCATTATAGCCATCCTCTCTACGATCTACCTTTAGCCCCTCGAACATACCCAGTCGGTACGCCTCATTAGTTCTGGCATAGCCTAAGGCACGCTACCAAAGTTTAAATACCTTAGGGCCATAGGTTATCTCCCCTGTAAAGGGAGAATAAAGGCATCTACGACTACAACACCCAAATACCATAAAATACACCTTACAACGTTAAATATAAAAGAATTGTGACGGAAAGTTGAGCTTCACAGAGTATAATAAATCACATCCAGTAATAAAACTTTTATCTCCTTGTGGCCGATGACTTTTACCTCCTACAAAGTAAATACGCCTGTGTAATTATGAATGATGGGGGAAATATATTGGAAGATTATTCATTAGTTTCTAACTCATTTAAAAAAAAGTCAGAGAATAAAGTGCTGTAAGCTTTCTTGTTATCTTTATTTGGAATTGGAAAAATATACTTGGCTTTGAATCCTCTGTTCTTTTTATTTTCTTTTTTTTTCACTAAAGATAGATGTAGGGGTTTCATTATTTCAAGCTTTTCCTTGCAACATCCATTTGTTCGTTGATTTGAATCTTAAAAAAATAGGCAAGAATTGCAATGTACAAGGGCAAATTTGTCCTGTTTTTGGCTTATGAATTTAAAACAGGCTTTCACCCCCAAAAAAAGTTTCAAATAGAAGTTAAAATTCATATTAAAAAACTGATACAAATTATGAATAAAAGTTAAAAGGTGATTGTAATATAAAGATTTTAGGGCCTCGTCCCAAGGACTAGCAGATATGAGTTTCACACTAATCAGGTTATATGATGCGATGCATAGCATAAATAATATTGTTGACTTTCCAACGCAACAGTTATTTATATAACATAATGTTTGTTGAAAGGCCTAAAAAACGAAAATGTAGTGTTGCAGTTACTATAAATTATAATTCTTTCGAACCAACGCCTGAACTATCAAACGGGATAATATGTGAAATTTGAGAACTCGGACCATCAATTCGGACAACACCAATACAGACAGCTAAAGCAAACACCATCGCTAAATTCTATGAAGTACTCAAAAATGAAAAGGAAGAGCAGAGACACGGTTGGTTAGAAGACATGCAAAACGACAATTAGATCCTGTTAACGATGAAAATGAAGGGTAAAGACAAACGCGATTAGAAGTCATACGACAAAAATGTTTGACTTACTACGTGGATCCAAGCCCTACTTGAGCCTGAGAACGAAGCTAAAACCAATTTTAGCTCCCAAGGACCCATATTTTTGCAACAAAATTTCTGTTTTTTTTTCCCAAATTTCCCGAATCTTGAAGACAAATCCCCGGAAGGTACAGATTTAACCTTGCCCTAGATTTTGTGACAATTTAATACGGAAAAATGACCTAAGGACCGATAATGATTAACCATTTCTCATTGGCTATTTTATCAGATTCGATTCTTATAATTGACCGTAAAGGTTTAATATACATATTTGATGTTTATGATTGACCCTGCAGCCCACCCCCTTCCCTACCACAATTAAGGTAGAGACGTGTTTAAGGTACAGCTTTAACCTTACCCTAGATTTTGGTGATAATTTAATACGGGAAAATACCTAAGGACCAATAACGATTAACCATTTCTTATTGGCTATTTCTCTAAGGTACAAGTGAGTGAGTCGAAAATTAAAATGAAGAGCAGCGAGTCCATGAATATCAACCTTGACAGCGAGAATAAAAACATGCCAAAATTGAAAATGATAGCAATGATGATTTGGTTTGTGATTTTGACATGGATAAGGTCATCAATGCCTACCATACCGTTGTTGAAAAAAAGCAAAGGTTTGGCAATTTGTATTTCAGAATGAAGAAAGATAAACCGAGGTGTAACGAAACAAACAGATTGAAAATAATAGCGAAGATGATTGTGTTTTGGATTTTGACATGGATAAGTTCATCTATACCTACCATACCTTTGAAAATTAAAAATATGGACTGGATAAATTGTTGGAAGAAAAGGAGGTTTTTGTCCCACCAACTATCATAGGCAGTAAAATAGCTCTGACTAAGTAAAGAACGATGTTGGCATAACTTGACTTACTTGACTTATGTCTCCTGCCGGGCGCTGCTCGGCGTAGAGAGTGACGTCTGCCTCCTCCATCTACTTCGGTCCATGGCAAGCCTTTGCACATCGCTCAACCTGATATTTGCCATCGCCAGGAACTCGGACAGGATGTCAGACCATCGTTTCTTCGGTCGGCCGCGAGGTCGCTTGCAACCGGCTTTGACAGGGTCGAAGTCATGGATCGTTTTCGCAGGTATGTGTGGAAGCATTCGAAGTAGGTGTCCGAACCATCATAGTGTTCGCTCAGCTGCTTGGGTCGAAAACCGAGACTGCTTGGTGAGCTGCAGCAGCTTCTCATTGCTGACAAAGTCGAACCATCGTAGACCTTCGATCCTCCTCAGGCTCTTCGACTGAAAGACATCAATTGCCTTGAGGGTTACGGCTGTAGCTTGCCACGTCTCAGCTCCATAGAGCATCACAGAGCCGACGAGGGCGTTGAAAATCCGCAGCTTCGTTGTGCGACTGATGTTCGGTTTTCGCCAGAGGTGACGGTTCAGTCTGCCCATGGCAGAAGACGCTTTGGATATTCTCGCTTGTAGTTCAGAAAGAAGCGAGCCATCTGAAATAATTATGGAGCCCAGGTAGGTGAACCTTTGGACAACTTCGATGCTAGTGGTGCTATCCAGGCTAACTGAAGGATTGGCAGCAGGGGAGGATGGGTCTATGGCCATAATTTTCGTTTTAGTCCAGTTTATCTGCAGTCCTACTTTTACAGCCTCTTCTAGGATTCGAAGCGCTTCCAGCAACTGCTCCATGGAGTCCGCTAGAATGGCCAAGTCATCGGCAAAATCAGCATCTGTAATGACACGATCTCCAAACTTGAGTCCAAAGCTGA
The DNA here is from genome assembly GCF_049724085.1 of Artemia sp. Qi Xiang Cuo. Classification (NCBI taxonomy): domain Eukaryota; kingdom Metazoa; phylum Arthropoda; class Branchiopoda; order Anostraca; family Artemiidae; genus Artemia; species Artemia sp. Qi Xiang Cuo. Next base: position 17,016,821 of record NC_142801.1, read on the forward strand.
GACGTGAAGAAGTCCTTGTCATAACGTAGTCTATGATGACATTGAAGAGCTCTGGGGTAACTGCACATCCTTGGCGCACTCCTGTCGTGATTTGGAAGAACGGGCTGCGGCAGCCGTTCAATTGAACACAGCTCTCCGTCACATGGTGTAGAGCTTTGAAGAGTCTGCAGTATTTCTTAGGGAGGCCTGTCGATTCTAGAATCCGCCAAAGAGCTTCTCGGTCCACTGAGTCGAACGCAGCACGGAAGTCGACGAAGGTAAAAAAAGCTTTTTGTCGGAACTCCGTGGCTTTTTCTATGATTTGTCGGATCGTAAAAATCTGCTCGATGGTTGAACGGTCCGACATGAAACCAGCTTGCTCCGGTCGCCGGATTTTACGAATGATATTTCGACATCGATCTAGCAGGACCATTGAGAAAAGTTTCCCGGGACAGACAGTAGGGTTATTCCACGGTAGTTCAAGCAGTCGCTTCTAGAACCTTTCCTCTTCCATAAAGGGATAATGACACCCTTTCGCCAATCTTCGGGAATTATCTCGGTTTGCCAGATTGTAGAGTCCAGGGTGTGGAGAAACAGGAGCATAACAGGACCTGCATATATTAGCAGCTGCGCACTCAGGCCACAGATAACGGCAGCTTTATTGTTCTTGAGCCTTTTTACTGCATTTCCAATTTCTGATGGGCTGAAAGGCTTATCTGGAGGAGCATACGTTTCGGATCTTGGACTGCCACGTAGGCTGGGACTATCAGTAGGAGGCATAGACGGGCTAGTGTTGTTCAGGAGTGAGCAGAAGTGGTCCTTCCACCGCTCAAGACAAGAACCCTCATCAGAGAGAAGTTGGCATAATGTATTATTTTTTTCTGGTTTTGGCCAGGGCACTTCGCATCGAAGGATTCGTCGTAGAAACTTTGAAAAGGGCTCATTCGATTGGAAATGGGAATGACTAGTGCCGTTTTAATATTTGAAAGTGATTGGAAGGCAACTAACACCTCTTTCACGCCCACCAAATCCCCAAACACATCGAATCAAAATTTTGAGATAGGCATTTTGTTCAGCGTAGCTGATTTCCAGATAGAAATTATGTTTTTGAGAAAGACACTCCCCCCACAGCCTTCAGGGAAAGGGTTTTAAGTTATGCCCTAGGGGCATAAAAGGTTTTTGAAGAAAGCTTTGTTGTAGAAACTTCAAAAAAGGACTCATTCGACTGTAAATTCAAAAGGTTAACGCCCTTTTTAATAGTCTAAAGTGATTAGAGGACAACCAACCCCGCTTACGTCCACTTTTTACCCAAACACATCCAATCAAAATTTTAAGATATCCATTTTGTTCAACGTAGTTGAAAGCTCTAGAAATTATGTTTTTGAGGATGAAAACCCTCCCACAGCCCTCAGGGCTAGGATTGTAAGTCACGCCCTGGGAGCATATAAGGTTTTTATAGAAAGCGTTGTCGTAGAAACTTCAAAAAGGGCTCATTCGATTGAAAATTAAAATGGTTAGTGCCCTTTTTAATAGACCAAAGTGATTGGAAGGCAACTAACACCCCATCCGCACCCACCATTTATCAAAACACATCCAATCAAAATCTTGAGAAAGCCATTTTTTTCAACACAGTTGAACGTTCTGAAAATTATATCTTTGAGGATAACACTCCCCCCAAAAGCCCTCAGGACAAGGGTTATAAGTTATGCCCGGGGGGGTATATAATGTTTTTATTGAAAGCTTTGTCGTAGAAACTTGAAAAACGGGGCTTATTCGATTGGAAATTAAAAGTGCTACTGCCCTTTTTAATAGTCGAAAGTGTATGGAGGGCAACTAACCTCCCTCTCACGCACACCTTTTCTCCAAACATTTCCAATCAAAATTTTTATATATCCATTTTTTCAACGTAGTTGAAAATTTTGAAAATTAGGTCTTTATTGATGACACCCCACGCCACACCACCTCCAAGAGCCCTCATGGCAAGAGTTGTGAGTTATGCTCTGGGGGCATATTAGGTTCTTATAGATGGCGATGTCGTAGAAACTTCAAAAAGGGCTAACTCGATTGGAAATTGAAAGGGCTAGTGCCCTTTTTAAATAGTCAAAAGTGATTTGAGGGCAAATAACGCCCCAATCACAGCCACTTTTTCTCCAAATACATCCAATAAAATTTTGACATATTAATTTTATTTAACGTAGTTGAAAGTTCTGGAAATTAGGTCTTTGGGGATGATAAACCCCCCCACAGCCTTCAAAGCAAGGGTCGTAATTTTATGCCCTGGGGGCATATAAGGTTTTTATAGAAAGTGTTGTCTTAGAAACTTCAAAAAGGGCCCATTTGATTGGAAATTGAAAGGGCTAGTGCCCTTTTTAATAGTCAAAAGTGATTGAAGGGCAACTAACCCCCCTCTCACGCCCTAATTTTCCCCAAAGCCATCCAATCAAAATTTTCAGATATCCATTTTGTTCAACGTAGTTGAAAGTTCTGAAAATTAGGTATTTGAGTATGATAACCCCCTCAAAGCCCTCGGGGCAAGGGTTGTAAGCTATGGACTGGGGGTATATAAGGTTTTTATAGAAATTTTTGTCACAGAAACTTCAAAAAGGGCTGATTTGATTTTTAAATTGAAAGGGCTAGTGTCCTTTTTAATTGTCGAAAGTGAATGGAGAGCAACTAACCCCCCTCTAAAGCCCACCACTTCCCCAAATACATTCAATCAAAGTTTAAAGATAGCCATTTTATTCAACGTTGTTAAAAGTTCTGTAAATTATGTATTTGAGGATGAAAAACCCCCCAGAGCCCAAGGGCAAAGGTTGTAAGTTATCTCCTTGGGGCATACAAGGTTCTTATAGATAGTGCTGTCGTATAAACTTCAAAGGGGGCTCATTTGATTGCAAATTGAGAGAGCTAGTGCCCCTTTTAATGGTCGAAATTGATTGGACGGTAACTAAACCCCTCTCACACCCATCATTTCCCCAAACACATTCAATCAAAATTTTCAGATAGTCATTTTGTTCAACATAGATGCAAAGTTCTGGAAATTATGTATTTGAGAATAACAACCCCCCAGAGTGCCCAAGGCAAAGGTTATAAGTTATGCCCTGGGGGCGAATAAGGTTTTTATAGATAGCTTTGTCATAGAAACTTCAATAGGGGCTCATTGAATTGAAAACTGACAGCGCTTGTGCTCTTTTTAATAGTCGAAAGTGATTGGAGGGTAACTAACCCCCCTCTTACGCCCGACATTCCCCAAACACATTCAATCAAAATTTTCAGGTAGCCATTTTGTTCAACGTAGTTGAAAGTTCTGTAAATTAGGTGTTTGAGGATGACCCTCCCCCACGAGCCCTCAGGGCTGAGGTTGTAAGTTATGCCCCGGGGGCATGTAAGGTTTTTATTGAAAGATTTGTCGTAGAGACTTGAAAAACGGCTAATTCGATTGGAAATTTAAGGGCTAGTGCCCTTTTTAATATCCCAGTGATTGAAGGGCAACTAACCCTCCTCTCACGCCTGCGTTTTCCCCAAAAACATCCAATCAAATTTTGATATAGCCATTTTATTCAACGTAGTTGAAAATTCTGGAAATTAAATCTTTGAGGTTGACAACCCCCCAGAGCCCTCAAGGAAAGGGTTGTAAGTTATGTCCTGGGGCATATAAAAATCAAAACAAGCGGAAATTATTGAATTCCATACTTTGTAAAATCCAAAACCTGGACTAGATAAATCGTTGAAAAAAAAGGAAGTTTTTTGTCTCACCAGCTGAAAAATTAAAAGAAACAAAAACTCGGCAATATATCTTTCATAATGACAAAAGACAAGCCGAGACAAAAGTTAAAGGTCCAATAAAAAAATTTAATTTTAAAAGGGCACCACTCTTAATTTAAGGTCCATTTGGACGTCATGGAATCAAGAAAAGGCTCAAATTGTCTGCGTTTGGAGTACAAGCAACAGTGGGAATCTATATATAGAAGCCAGCCGCGTGCCCCATACCTTTGTTAAAAAAACAAAGGTATGACGAAAAATAAGCCGAGGTGTAACGAACTAAAAAAATTTAAAAGGATAGCAATGATGATTGTGCTTGGATTTTGGCATGGATAAGGTCATGAATACCTACCATACTTTTGAAAATCAAAAATATGGACTCGATAAATCGTAGGAAGAAAAAGAAGTTTTTGACCCGCTAACTGAACAATTAAAAGAAACAAAAGGGTTCGGCGATACGTCATTCATCAGAGGCAACGCTATAGCGGTACCTATAGTAAAGGCCATACGAATCCAATGTTTTATTATTTGTTATGATTTTTTTTTCCAGAGGAACTTCGTATGGCAGAGTTCGTCGCATAAACTTCAGAGGGGGATCATTCGATTGGAAATCGAGAGTTCTAGTGCACTTTTTAAGGATCAAAAGTGATTGGAAGGCAACTAACACCCTTCCACACCCACCATTTCCCCAAACATATCCAATCAAAATTTTGAAGTAGCAATTTTTTTCAACGTAGTTGAAAGCTCTGGAAATTAGGTCTTTGAGGATGACCCCCCTCCCACACACACACAGCCCTCAGATGTGTTGGGGAAAAGGTTGTAAGTTATGTCCTGGGGTCTTATAAGGTTCTTATAGAAAGTGTTGTCGTAGAAACTTAAAAGAGGGCTCACTCGATTGGAAATTGAAATGGCTAGTGCACTTTTGAATAGTCAAAAGTGATTCAGGGGCAACTAACCCCCCTCTCACACCCACCATTTCCCCAAACACATCCAATCAAAATTTTTAGATAGCCATTTTGTTCTACCTAGTTGAAAGTTTTGGATTTAAAATTTTGATATAGCCATTCTATTCAAAATACTCTAAATATCATATAACAAGGCTTTTGGGGATTTAAACAAGTCCCAGAGATTAGAGGCAAGGGTTGTAAGTTTATTGCAGGGGATATTTAAGGTTTTTATGAAAGGGATGGTTGTTTAAGTTCAGAATAGGTTCAGTCATTCTCCCTGACAAAGATATGTCAATATAAAAGAAACAAAAGGTTCGGCGATACGTCTTTCATCAGAGGTAACACTATAGCGTTGCCTATAGTAAAAGCCATACGTCTCCAATGTTTTATTATTTCTTATTATTTTTTTTTTCCAGAGGCACTTCGCATGGAAGGGGTCGTCGCATAGACTTCGGAGAGGGATCATTAGATTGGAAATTTAAAAGTTCTAGCACCCTTTTTAGGGGAAAAGGTATTTGGAAGACAACTAACACCCCTTCCACACCCATCATTTCCCCAAACATATCCAATCCAAATTTTGAGATAGCCATTTTTTTCAACGTAGTTGAAAGTTTTGGAAATTAGGTATTTGAGGATGACACCCCCCCCCACAGTTCACAGGGTAGGGGTTGTAAGTTATGCCCTGGGGGCATAACTATAAAATTTTGATATAGCCATTCTATTCAAAATACTCTAAATATCATATAACAAGGCTTTCGGGGATTTAAACAAGCCCCAGAGATTACAGGCAAGGGTTGTAAGTTTTTTGCAGGGGATATTTAAGGTTTCTATGAGAGGGATGGTTGTTTAGCTTCAGAAAAGGTTCAGTCTTTCTCCCTGAAACAGATATGTCAATATTAAAGAAACCAAAGGTTCGGTGATACGTCTTCATCAAAGGCAACACTATAGCATTGCCTATAGTAAAAGCCATACGACTTCAATGTTTATTATTTATTATCATTAATTTTTTTCCAGAGGCACTTCGCATGGAAGGGGTCGTCGAATAAACTTCGAAGGGGGATCATTCGATTGAAAATTGAGAGTTCTAGTCCCCTTTTTAAGGGTCAAAAGTGATTGGAAGGCAACTAACACCCCTTCCACACCCACCATTTCCACAAACACATCCAATCAAAGTTGAGATAGCCATTTTGTTCTACCTAGCTGATCTTCCAGATAAAAATTATGTTTTTGAGGAGGACACTCCACCCAGAACCCTCAGGGCAAGGGTTGTAAGTTCTGCCCTGGATACGTATACGGTTTTGATAGAGCCTTGTCGTAGAAACTTGAAAAATGGCTCATTCGATTGGAAATTTAAATGGATTGTGGCCTTTTTATAGTCTAAAGTTATTGAAGACAACTAACACCCCGTTCACGCCCACCTTTCTCCCAAACATATTCAATCAAAATTTGTAGATAGCCATTTTGTTCAATGCAGTTGAAAGTTCTTGAAATTAGATCTTTGAGCATGTAACTCTCCTCGTAGTCTTTACGGCAAGGGTTCTAAGTTATGCCCTGGGGGTATATATGGCTCTTATGGAACATGGAAGGAATGTTCGTATAAACTTCAGAGAGGGCTCATTTGATTGAAAATTAGAAGTTCGAGCTCTTTTTTTAATAGTGAAAAGAGATCGGAGGGCAACTAGCCCCTCCCCCTCCATGCCTTCTTTTTCCAACCCCAACTGATGAAAATTTTGAGATCGACATTTTGTTAAAAAAAAAGTTCAAAGGTCGGATAAGAAAAACTTCAGTGTAAATACAACCCCCCAGGGCCCAGGGGAAGGCATTCTAAGTTATGCCCAAAAGGCATGTATTGTTCTTATGAAAGGGGTGCTCATACAAACTTCATAGAGGGCTCATTTGATTAGAAATTGAAAGTTCTAGTTCCATTTTTAAGATCAAAAGATTTAAGGTCAACTAGACCCCCCCCCAAGCCCTTTCTTCTCCAAACCCATCCGCTACAAATTTTGAGATGGCAAGTTTTTAGAAAATTGCTCATGAATTAGATAACAAAACTTTGGTATCAACACAACCTCCAGGGTCATGGGGTAAGGCCCTGTAAGTGTTGTCCTGGGGGCGTATATGGTTCTTATGAAAGGGATGCTCATATAAACTTCAGAGAAGGCTCATTTGATTGAAAATTGAAAGTTCTAGTTCACTCTATAGGAGTCAAAAGATATCCAAGGGTAACTAGCCCCCCATACACCCTTCTTTCCCCAAGCCCATCCGATAACATTTTGAAATTACTATTTCATTTAAAATAGTTCAAAGGTCAGATAACAAAAACCCCTGTGTTGACGCAACCCCCCAGGGCCCGGAGACAGGCGTTGTAAATAATGCTCCGGGGGTATATATAGTTTTTTTGGAAGGGATGCTCGTATAAACTATAAGAGGGCTCATTTGATTGCAAATTGAAAGTTCTTGTTCACTTTTTAAGAGTCAAAAGAGATCGGAAGGCAACTAGCCCCCCCCCCTCCTTCCACGCCTTAAATGCATTTTATTAAAAATAGTTCAAAGTTCAGATAACAAAACCTCTGGTGTCGACACTGCCCCCCAGGAACCGAGGGTATGCTTTGTAAGTTATGCTCTGGGGGCATATATGGTTGCTATGGAAGGTATGCTCGTATAAACTTCATAGAAGGCTCATTTGCTTGGAAACTGAAAGTTCTAATTCACTTTTTAAGAGTCAAAATCTATCGAAGGGCAGCTAGCCTCCCCCCACACTCCATTAATTTTTTTTCCAGAAGCACATCATATAGAAGGGGTCGTCATATAAACTTTAAAGGGGGCTCATTCAATTGGAAATGGAAAGTTCTAGTGCCCTTTCTAAGAGATCAGAGGACAGCTAGCCTGCCTCCTCCCCCTCAAGCCCTCTTTCCCAAAATACATCTGATAAGAAATTTGAGGTAGCCATTTTGTTAAAGTAGTTCAAAAATTTATATAACAAAAACTCATTTACGTATGGCCATTTTGTTAAAAATAGTTCAAAGGTCAGATAAGAAAAACTCTTGTGTCAACACAACCCCCCAGGGCCCGGGGCAGGCGTTGTAAGTAATGCTCTTGGGGCAAATATAGATCTTATGGAATGTATGCTCGTATAAACTTCAAAGAGGGTTCATTTGATTGGAAATCGAAAGTTCTAGTTCACTTTTAAAGAGTCATAAGATATCAGAGAGTAACTAGTCCCCTACCCCCTTTCATGCCTTTTTTCCTCAAACGAATCCTATAAGAGATACCCAATTTTTTTTTAAATAGTTCAAAGATCATATGATGAAAGCTTTGGGGTTGATACAACCCCCCAGGGCCCGGAGGCAGGCGTTGTAAGTAGCGCTCTGGGGGCATATATAGCTCTTATGGAAGGGACGCTCGTATAAACTTCCTAGAGGGCTCATAAGATTGGAAATTGAAAGTTCTCGTTCACTTTTTAAGAGTCAAAAGAGATCATAAGGCAACTAGCCCCCCCTCTACACGTCCAAATTTCCTCAAAGCTATCCGATAAGATCTTTGAGAAGGCCATTTTTTTAAAATGATTCAAAGATAATATAACGAAAACTCCGGGTTCGACACAATCCTTCAGGGCCTGGGATAGGCGTTGTAAGTTATAGAATTATTTCATTAAAAATATGTTATCTAATAAAATATGTTATCTATTTCTTTGTTATATTTCCATTATTTTTAGTGTACGCTAAAGAGAGAGAGACAAAAATACAACCATATAAATAGATTCAGACAAACAAACCGACAAGGACAGGCATGGGGAGAAGCAAACACACGCCCAGACACATAGGCAAAGAGACTAAGAGAGACCAACACACATAGGACTACATAGATTAAGATATGCAAACCGACAATGACAGGCACTGGGACAAGAAAAAATACGACCAGACACAAAGTTAAAGAGACTGAGAGAGAGACTAAAACAAATACAACTATATAGATTCAGACATGCAAACCAACAAAGATAAGCACTGGGACAAGCAAACACCCGCCCAACCACATAGGCAAAGAGAGTGAGAGTATGGATTCAGGCGTAAAACCGACAATGGCCGAAACTGAGGGAGAGGTAAACACCCATCCAGATACATAGGCAAAGAGAGTGAGAGTCAACAATGCATAAAAACACATAGATTCAGACATACAAACCGACAATGACAGGTACGGGGAGAAGCAAACATCTGCCCAGACACATAGGTAGAGAGAGTGAGATAGATAAAAAAAAACATACAAATATATAGATTAAGACATACAAACCAACAAAGACAGGCACTGAGATAAGCAAACACCCACCCAGACACCGACAAAGAGAGTGAGAGAGACTTAAACAAATACAACTCTATAGATTCAGACATACAAACCGAGAAAGACAGGCAGTGAGATAAGCAAACACCCACCCAGACAAACAAGCAATGGAAGTGAGAGAGACAAAAAACACATACAAATACAAAGATTAAGACATGCAAGCCGACAAAGACAGACACCGAGAGAAGTAAACACACACACAGATTCACAAGGAATGGAAGTTAGAGAGACAAAAAAAAACACATACAAATACATAGATTATGACATACAAAACAACAAGGAAAGACTGTGAGAAAAGAAAACATCCACCCAGATTCGCAAGCAATGAGAGTCAGAGCATGGATTCAGATATATGAACTGACAATGGCAGACACTGAGAAAGAGGCAAAAGCCAACCCAGATACACAAGCAAAGAGAGTGAGAGAGTCAAAAATGCATAAAAATACATATATTCAGACATACCAACCGACAATGACAGGTACTGAGAGAAGCAAACATCCGCCCAGACACATAGGCAAAGAGAGTGAGAGAAATAAAAGCACATACAAATATATACATTCAGACATAAAAACCGACAAAGACAGGCACTGAAACAAGCAAACGCCCGCCCTGACACACACAAAAGGGAGTGAGAGAGACAAAAATACATACAAATATATAGATTCAGACATACAAACCGTCAAAGACAGGCACTGGGATAAGAAAACACCCAACCAGACACACAATCAATGGAAGTGAGAGAGACAAAATATATTCAAATACATAGATTAAGACATGAAAACCAACACAGACAGGCAGTAGGACAGGCAAACACCCGCCCAGACACACAAGCAAAGAGAGAGAGACAAAAAAACACGTACAAACATATAGATTCAGACGTGAAAACCAACAAAGACAGGCACTGGGACAAGCAAACACTGGCCCAGACACATAAGCAAAGAGAGAGAGAGAGAGAGAGAGAGAGAGAGAGAGAGAGAGAGAGAGAGAGAGAGAGACAAAAAAATAAAAACATATAGATTCAGACGTAAAAACTAACGAAGACAGGCGCTGGGATAGGCAAACATCTGCCCAGACACATAGGCAAAGAGAGTTAGAGTATAGATTCAGGCGTACAAATTGACAAAGACAAACATCGGGAGAAGTAAACACCCACCCTGATACACGGGCAAAGAGAGTGAGAGAGACAAAAACACATACAAATACATAGATTAAGAGATACAAACCGACAATGACAGGCATTGGGACAAGCAAACATCCGCCCAGACACAACGGCAAAGAGAGTGAGAGTATAGATTCAGACGTAAAAACCGACAAAGACAAACACTAAGAGAAGCAAACACCCACATAGATTCACAAGCAAAGAGAGTGAGAGTATGGATTCAGTAGTAAAAATCGACAAAGACAAACACTGACAGAAGCAAACATCCGCCCGGACACATAGTCAAAGAGAGTGAGAGATATAAAAACACATGCAAATATATAGATTGAGACCTACGAACCGACAAAGACAGACACTGAGAGAAGCAAACACCCACCCAGATTCACAAGCAATGAGAGTCAGAGTATCGATTCAGACGTAAAAACCGTCAGACACTGAGAGAGAGGCAAACACCCACTAAGATACACTGGTAAAGAGAGTGAGAGAGTAAAAAATGCATAAGAATACATAGAATCAGACATACAAACCAACAAAGACAGACATTGAGATAAGCAAACACCCACCCAGACACACAAACAAAGGAAGTGAGAGAGACGCAAACACATACGAATATATAGATTCAGACACACAAACCGTCAAAGATAGGCACTAAGATAAGCAAAAACATTACTAATCACTTTCGACTATTAAAAAGGGCACTAGCCCCTATTGAATTTCAAATAGAATGATTCCTTTTCTGAAGTTTATACGACAATGTCTTCTATAAAAACCAAATATGCCCCCAGGGCATAACTTAAAACCCTTGCCCTGAGGGCTGTGGCGGAGTTTCTTCCTCAAAAACATATTTTCTATCTGTAAATCAACTACTCTGAACAAAATGGCTGTCTCAAAATTTTTATTGGCTGTGTTTGGGGGAATGATGGGCGTGGGGGGGGGACTAGTTGCCCTCCAATCACTTTCGACTATTAAAAAGCGCACTAGCCCGTTGAAATTCCATTCGAACGAGCTTTCTTTGAAGTTTCTACGACAACGCCTTCTATAAAAACATTATATGCCCCCTGGGCATAACTTAAAACCCTTGCCCTGACGGCTGTGGGGGAGTGTCCTCCTCAAAAACATATTTTCTATAAACATATTTTCTCAAAAACATATATCTCAAAATTTTGATTGGATGTGTTTGGGTGAATGATGGACGTGGAGGGGGGGCTAGTTGCCCTCCAATCACTTTCAACTATTAAAAAGAACACTATCCCTTTGCATTTCCAATCAAATGAGCCCCTTTTGAAGTTTCAATGACAACACCTTCTATAAAAACCTTATATACCCCAGGATATAACTTAAAACCCTTGCCCTAAGGGTTTTTGGGGAGTGCCCTCCTCAAAAACGAATTTTCTAGCTAAAAATCAACTACACTGAACAAAATGGCCATCTCAAAATTTTAATTGGATGTGTTTGGAAGAATGAAGGGCGTGGGAGAGGGGCTAGCTCCCCTCCAATCACTTTCGACTATTAAGAATGGAACTAGCCCTTTGAAGTTCCTATCGAATGAGCCTGTTTTGAAGTTTCTACGACAACACCTTCTATAAAAACTTATATGCCCCCAGGGCATAACTTAAAACCCTTACTCTGAGGGTTGCGGGGGAGTGTCCTCCTCAAAAGTATGTTTTCTATCTGGAAATTCTGGAAATAAAAATTTTGATTGGATATTTATGGGGGGAATAATGGGCGTGGGAGGAGGGGCTAGTTGCCTTCCAATCGCTTTTGACTATTAAAAATGGGCACTAGCCCGTTGAATTTCCAACCGAATGAGATTTTTTGAAGTTTCTACGACAACGCCTTCTATAAAAACATTAAATGCCCCCTGGGCATAACTTAAAACCCTTTCCCTGAGGGTTGTGGGGGAATGTCTTCCTCAAAAGTATATTTTCTATCTGGAAATCAACTACACTGAACAAAATGGCTATCTCAAAATTTTGATTGGATGTACTTGGGGGAAAGATGGGCGTGGGAGGGGGGGCTAGTTGCCCTCCAATCACTTTCGACTATTAAAAAGGGTACTAGCCCTTTGAATTTCCAATCGAATGAGCCTGTTTTGAAGTTTCTACGACAACACCTTCTATAAAAACCTTATATGCCCCCAGGGCATAACTTAAAACCCTTGCCCTGAGGGTTGTGAGGGAGTGTTCTCCTCAAAAATATATCTTCTATCTGGAAATTAACTATGCTGAACAAAATGGCTATCTCAAAATTTTGGGATTGGATGTGTTTGGGGGAATGATGGGCGTGGGGGGGTTAGTTGCCCTCCAGTCACTTTCGACTATTAAAAAGGACGCTAGCCACTCCAATTTCCAATCGAGTGAGCCCCTTTTGAAGTTTCTACGACGACTCCTTCGATACGAAGTGCCCGGGTATGGAGAAAAAATAACCCAAAAAACAACACATTGTGCCCACATCGTTCTTTACATAGGCAGCACTAGGGCGCTGCCTATGAAAAGGGAAGCGTGAGAGTGTGGTTAGTTACCGTCCAATCACTTTCAACTATTGAAAAGGGCGCTCGCCCTTTGAATTTCCAATCAAAAGGGCCTTTTTTGAAGTTTCTAAGACAACGCCTTCTATAAATATCTTATATGCCCCCAGGTCATAACTTAAAACCCTTGCCCCGAGGGTTCTGGAGGAGTGTCCTCCTCAAAAATATATTTTCTATCTGGAAAACAACCATGCTGAACAAAATGGCTATCTCAAAATTTTGATTGGATGTGTTTGGGGGAATGATGGGCATGGAGGGGGGAGGGCTAGTTGCCTTCCAATCACTTTCGAATATTAAAAAGGGCACTAGCCCTTTGAATTTCCAATCAAATGAGCCTTTCTTGAAGTTTCTACGACAATGCATTCTATAAAAACCTTATATGCCCCCAGGGCATAGCTTAAAACCCTTGCCCCGAGGGTTGTAGGGGAGCTTCCTCCTCAAAAACATATTTTCTATATAGAAATCAACTACGCTGAACAAAATGGCTATCTCAAAATTTTGATTTGATGTGTTTGGGGGAATGATGGGTGCGGGGGGGGGGGGGCTAGTTGCCCTCAAATCCCTTTCGATCATTTGAATTTCCAAACGAATGAGGCTTTTTGAAGTTTCTTCGACAACGCCTTCTATAAAAACCTCATATGCCCCCAGGGTATAACTTAAAACCCTTGCCCAAAGGGTTGTGGGGGAGTTTCCTCCTCAAAAATATATTTTCTATCCGGAGATCTACTACGCTGAGCAAAATGGCTATCTCAAAATTTTGATTGGATGTGTTTGGGGGACTGATGGGCGTGGGGGGGGGGGCTTATAGTTGCCCTCCAATAACTTTCAACTATTAAAAAGGGCACTAGCCCTTTGAATTTCCAATCGATTGAGCCTTTTTTGAAGTTTTTACTACAATGCCTTCTATAAAAACCTTATATGCCCCCAGGGCATAGCTTAAAACCCTTGCCCCGAGGGTTGTGGGAGAGTGTCCTTCTCATAAAGATATTTTCTATCTGGAAATCAACTACGCTGAGCAAAATGGCTATCTCAAAATTTTGATTTGATGTGTTTGGGGGAGTGATCTGCGTGGGGGGGGGGGGCTACTTGCTCTCAAATCACTTTTGATCGTTTGAATTTCCAATCGAATGAGCCTTTTTTGAAGTTTCTCTGACAATACCTTCTATAAAAACCTTATGTGCCCCCAGGGTATAACTTAAAACTCTTGCCCAAAGGGTTGTTGGGGAGTGTCCTCCTCAAAAAGATATTTTCTATCAGGAAATCAATTACGCTGAACAAAATGACTATCTAAAAATTTTGATGGGATGTGTTTGGGGAACTGATGGGCGGGGGGGGGGGGGCAAGTTGCCCTCCAAATACTTTCGACTATTTAAAAGGGCACTATCCAGTTGAATTTCCAATCGAATGAGCCTGTTTTGAACTTTCTACTACAATGCCTTCTATAAAAACCTTATATGCCCCCGGGGCATAGCTTAAAACCCTTGCCCCAAGGGTTGTGGGGGAGTGTCCTCCTCAAAAAGATATTTTCTATCTGAAAATCAACTACGCTGAACAAAATGGCTATCTCCAAATTTTGACTGGATGTGTTTGGAGGAATGATGGGCGTGGGGGGGGGCTAGTTACCCTCCAATCACTTTCGACTATTAAAAAGGGCAGTAGCCACTCCAATTTCCAATCTAATGAGCCCTTTTCGAAGTTTTAACGACAACTCCTTCGATACGAAGGGCCCGGGTGGAGAAAAAAAAACACATTGTGCCCACATCGTTCTTTACTTAGGCAGCACTAGCGCGCTGCCTATGATACAGTGATGTCCTATCTGCCCTCTTCCTTAGATTGATACAGTAGTTTCCTACTTGCCCTCTTCCTTAGATTGATACAGTAATTTCCTACCACCCCTCTTCCTTATATTACTACAGTAATTTGCGACCACCCCCATACCTTATTTTACTACAGTAATTTCCTACCACCCTCGTACCACTAATTGTCACATCACTACTTAAGTGTAGCCATTTTCTTACAGAGGTCAGAGCAAGCAAAGAGATTTGAAACTGGATCTGCATGATTTCTTATGAAACCGCAATCTTTAGCTTTTTCTTGTCTAGAGGCTGATTGAGGTATAATATTTTTTTGTGTCCTGATGACTATAACATAGGGTGTTCTTTTTCCCAACAAAGCTAATACCCAGAATATAATGTCAAATAATGGTTTTTATTCTCCACGAGTTTTATTTAGCTCCAAAACCTTTTTTTTAGATTTATTTTGATGATTAGAATGCAGGGGAGGAGCTTCCATGTTTGAATAATAGTTTCATCAAAACTATCATTTTGAGCTTCACTCCATCTGCTAAGCACAACGGAAATGCTAAGAAAAAAATAATGACCAAAATTGTAATATGTTACTAGGTGAGAGTCCAATTTAAAGTCCCGTCTGCTTCTCTACTACGTTTGGGTATTTATAGTCCTAAATGTGTGTTTTTGAAAATTAAGATTTTTCATATTAATCTTGAAATATCAAGACGGCCTATAAACTGTTTCACTTTTACAGGGTCTCCAATTTGCTTACAGTCTCAACGAGTAGACGTCACAGCTTCAAAGGGAGAAACTGTTTATCTACCTTGCTTACTTGAATCTTACCCACCAGCAGTGAAGTTTAAGTGGCATTTCAACCGGACAGCTGAATTTATAGATATGACCTTTAATCAAATAATGGTGGGTAAAATTGATTTCCCCGAGTTAAAAAGGTGCATTAAGAAGAGACATTCATTGCTTTTAAGAAATTGCCAATTGTAAAAAACTCTCAAATTCATTTGCTCAGTAGACATAGCAGTCAGATTAGAGTTCTATAATTTTTGCAAAGAAAACAGTCTTAAGTTAGAAGTAAAATAAAAGAAAAGAAAAGAATTAAGTTAAATATATCCAAGCATGCTATTTAGGTATATATTTGGTGAAATGTCAAACTTAAATGAGTATCCAAGAAACTGACAGACCTTGGCGCTGCTATATTAGCCTCTACCGGATTTGTGCTGAGGTGAGTATATCTGTTGCTTTGCCTATTCAACATCTTGTTTCAATTTTAAAGAAGCTTGGAGAAAAGTGGGAAATTATTAACAAAGGTATGTTAAGCATTGACGACCTCATCTATGTCAAAATCCTAAACCCAATCATCAGCGCTGTCATTTTAAATTTTGACACGGTTTGATTTTCACATTCAGGTTGATTTTCATTGACTCACTCACATGTTCGGTCTAGTATGTTTTCTAAGCAAGTGTATTTTTGCTCTTCAATTTCATTTTTGATTTGTTCACAAGCTCAGTGTTGGATGTCTTGTACCGCATGTCTCTTTGCTCTTCACTTTTTTTTTTGACACGCCACCGTTTTTCTTCTAATCGCGTGTGAATTTGCTCTTCATTTTTATTTTTGACTCGCTCACATGCTCGATGTTGCATGTCCTCTAACCACGTGTGTCTTTGCTCTTCATATAATTTTTGACAAGCCACTGCTTTTCTTCTAACCACGTGTGCCTTTGCTTTACATTTTCATTTTGGACACACTCTAATTGTCGTTTTCTCATATCTTCTCACCGCCCGTGTCTTTTCTCATCATTTTCATTTCTGACACATTTTTGGATTTTTATTACTTCAAACAATTTAGCAATGGCCTTTGCTTTAGCTGATGGTCCAGGTTGTAGATTTTCACATCTTTTCACATTTGATAGTTCAGGTATTTTTCCAAAGAATCATCATTTATAGTATCTGCAACTTAGCAATGGCCTTTGCTATAGCTTTTCGTGTTGTCGCAATTGATGATCCAGGTTGTAGATTTTCACATCTTATCACGTTTGATAGTTCAGGTTTTTTTCCAAAGAATCATCATTTATAGTAACTGCAACTGCAAATTTTCGCTTTTTGGGCCTTCGTACCGACATTATATTATGTAAATAACTGATTCACTGAAAATCAACAATCTTAATTATGCTTTGCATGACATCATGTAAGAGAATGCTTATATGATGTCATGTACGATGTCATATAAAATGCTTATATGATGCATTAACATAGTACATGACTTGATTTGCAAAAACCAAAATTAAGGCTCTTAATTAATTTTCCCAATTTTCTGACCTATCTAGATCGTTTGTTTTAGGCGATAATATCCCAATATGCCAATTTTTTCGAAAAAAATGGAGCCGTTTTTTAGTAAAAGACATAAATACATAAATATACAGTTAATGCTCGTTTATAAGGATAGTATATAAAATCATAATAATAACCATATTAATGAAAAGATTTAAGTAAATGTATATTGACAGTTTAATTTATAGTAATGTTCTTTAGTGAGAGTCTCTGCGATTTTAGATTTATTAACTTTATAAAAGCGACAACGTTTAAAATTTTTAAACGAGTATTTTTTCAAAAAGGAAGTACATAAATAAGGAATTAATGTTCTATATACGAGTTCCTGCGAATACTTCTTCCTCAGAAAGTTACCGGGTAAAAAAAATATACAAGCCATACCTCTCTTCACCCTCCACAACAGTTGCCAGATATTGTTGATACCCCATTTTGTTAATAGGCATTCACATGGTGTGTTTGTTCGTATTTAGTAAAAAATTCCCCTAAAATTTTCTGACAGTTCCAACCTAATACCCGTATCTGTTCCTGATATGCTGGAGATATTCCTACATTAGGACCTGGATTCACATAGAAAACTTTTTGTTAGTTCAACGTGGCTTTCATCATCCCTGAAATTTTTAACTTAATGACACCATTCCTGAGATACTGTAAATCTTTTTGACAAATAGGATGCACCTAAGCTCTTTTGGTTTTGTTCGAAATTAGTGTTATTAGTATTAGAAGTAGTACTGGTAGTAGTAGTAGTAGTAGTAGTAGCAGTAGTAGTAGTAGTAGTAGTGGTAGTAGTAGCAATAGTAGTAGTAGTAGTAGTAGTAGTAGCAGTAGCAGTAGTAGTAGTAGCAGTAGTAGTAGTAGTAGCGGTAGTAGTAGTAGTATTAGTAGTAGTAGTAATTATAGTAGTTATGATAGTAGTAATAGTAGCATTACTACTACTACTACTAGTTGTACTAGTAGTAGTAGTAGTAGTAGTAGTAGCAGTAGTAGTAGTAGTAGTAGTAAGTGTAATAGTAGTAGCAGTATTAGTAGTATTAGTAGAAGTTGTAATAGTAATAGCAGTACTAGTGATAGTAGTAATAGTAGTAGTAGTAGTAGTAGTAGTAGTAGTAGTAGTAGTAGTATTAGTAGTAGTTGCAGCAGTAGTAGTAGTAGTAGTGGTAGTAGTAGGAGCAAAAGTAGTAGTAGTAGCAATAGTAGCAGTATTAATAGTAGTAGTAATAATAGTACTACTAGTAGTAGCAGTAGTAGTATTAGTTCTAATATTAGCAGTAGCAGGGGTAGTAGTAACCATAGAAGTAGAAGTAACAGTAGCAGTAACAGTCGCAGTGCTTTGTCTTACTTCAACATCCCCCTCAACCCTCTTGGAGTTTCACCATAATCCCTTTGTGTTTTAGGACGCACCCAGAAACAAACACTCCGTAAGGGTAAAAGGTAAAAAAAAATCGTAAGGGTAAAAAAAAGTCTGAGAGTTGGTAAAATATGTAGTAAGGGTGAGCGACTCTCAGACCTTCACTACCCTTACTAAATCAGCCAACGGAAAATGAATTTTTTTAAGTAACTCAACTCGGTGTTCTATCCTGGCTGGACCTTATTCTATCATAATCCTTCTTGTTATGACGGTTGCTATTCCACACTTTTGGTACATTTTGAGACTCATTCCTCCCTATCTGGAATCGATCCTTCGAAAATTCAAACTGTTGGTTGAAGAGGATGCTGATAGATTTGGGCTTTTTACCTTTACTATATATTTTGCCAACTATAATACCCTTTCTATCCTTACTATGTCCTCCAACAAAAAATTATGATTGTGAAATATCTCAAATCGTTTCCCTATCTTGGCTGGAAATTATTCTATCATATGCCTTTTTCTTTGTACGGTGGCCCTTTCACAGTTTCGGTATATCGAAGACTCATTCCTTCGTTTTTGGAATAGATACTTCTAAAATTTTCTATCGACGATCAGTTAAGAAAACTATTGATAGATATAGACCTCTCGCCCTTACTATATATTTTACCAACTCTCAGACTTTTTATTACCCTTAGATATCTTCTAGCAGTATATTAGTATTGTGAAATGTCTCAAACTGGTACCTTATTCTGGCTGAGTATCGTTCTATCACACACCTACTTTTTTCTACAGTGACCATATCACATGTCTTGTAAATTAGAAACTCAGTTGTCCCCTTTTGAGATATATGCTTCCAAAATGTCCTGCCAACTGTTATTTGAAGAGACTATTGCTGAATTCAGAGTTTCCAACTAACTAAACATTTTAAGTAGTGTTATATCAATTAAAGAGGGAAGACAGGTAGAATATTATTGTGTCAATCAAACAGTTCGTGGTAACGAACTGTAAGTAAGGAGTGACAAGGCTCAATAGTAACCGAAACTCTAAAAATCGGAATTTTGATACCCATAGATACATCAATAGAATCACATTTTTATGCTGATTTCAAATATGTAAGTTTCATTAAGTTTAGTTATACACATCAAAAGTTAAGTGCCTGAGAAAATTTCCCTTATTTTCGAAAAAAGGGAGGAACACCCTCAAAAGGTCATAGAACTTTAATGAAAATCACACCATCAGATTCAGCAAATCAGAAAAACCTACTGCGGATGTTTCAAGCTCGTATCTGAAAAAATGTGGAATTTTGTATTTTTTGTCAGAAGAAAGATCACGTTTTTTTTTTTCTCTCCAGGGGTGATCGTATTGATAAAGTAGTCCTAGAATATCGTACGAGGGCTCATTTGAACGGAAATTAAAAGTTCTAGTACCCTTTTCAAGTGACCAAAAACATTGGAGGGCAACTTGGCCCCCTCCCATGCTCATTTTTTTCCCAGAGTCTCCCAATCAAAATTTTTAGATAGCAATTTTGTTGAGCATAGTCGAAAATCTAATAAATATGTGTTTGTGGATGACTTAATCCCCCACAGTTCCCGGGGGAAGGGCTGGAAGTTAAGAACTTTGCCCATTGTTTACATATAGTATCGGTTAATGGGAAGTATAAAAACATTTCAGGAGGGGTTTTTTAAGATGGAAGGGGTGACGGGGGAGGATCCTTTCATGGAGGATATTTCCTTGGGGGGAGGGATATTTCTATGAAGGGGGTGCCGGATTTCCCAGTATTATTTAAAAAAGATCAGAAATTAAATACAAAAACTTGTTTGTTCAACTGAAAGTAAGGAGACATGTTAAAACTTAAAAAAAACAGAAATTATTACGTATATGAGGGGGTTCACCCCCTAGTCAATACCTTGCCCTTTTTGCTAAAGTTTTTTTTTTGTACTTTCAAAAGAGCTATATATTCTAATTAACCGGTGTTTGTGATTCAAACAAAATTTGAACTTTAGAGTAAAGAGCAAGGTATTGACTAGGGGGCAAACTCCCTAATATATGTAATAAAACATACGAATATAGAAGTTCGTTACGTAAGTGAATTCGTAAGTTACGTCAGAACAAAATTTCGAGAAAACCATTTAGCCAAAAAAGCAAAATTAATATGCAAATTTGTTTTAATTATTCATATACGGTAAGCCAAAATCAAAGCTGCATTAATTCAAAAACGTCCAGAAATTAAATAAAAAAAGTTTTTTAACTGAAAGTAAAGAGTGACATTAAAACTTAAAACGAACATAAATTATTCCGTATATGAACCTCGCTCTTTACGCTAAAGTTTGAATCTGTAACACAACTATATTTTTTAAAACAATAAGAAACTTTAGCGTAAAGAGCGAGGTATTGAGGAGTGGACAGCCCCTTTCATATACGGAATAATCTCTGTTCGTTTTAAGTTTTAATGTCGCTTCTTACTTTCAGTTAAAAAAACTTGTTTTTTTTTTATTTAAAGAGAGAAGACAGATAGGACCTTACTGTGTCAATTAAAGAGGCAAGACAGGTAGGATATTACTGTGA
This sequence comes from Artemia sp. Qi Xiang Cuo, assembly GCF_049724085.1. NCBI lineage: Eukaryota > Metazoa > Arthropoda > Branchiopoda > Anostraca > Artemiidae > Artemia > Artemia sp. Qi Xiang Cuo. The sequence goes on from NC_142801.1 coordinate 17,037,572, forward strand.
TAATTAAAGAGAGAAGACATATAGGACATTACTGTGTCAATTAATGAGAGCGGATAGTACCCCTTTTTTGGGTCATTCTAAGAGAGCGGACAGTACCTCCTTATTATGTCAATCTAAGGAAGCGGACAGTGCTCCCATCATACAAGCGGGCTATCACTCCATGTTTTATTTAATCTTGTTTTTTTTTGTATGGATGTTTTATCTTTATAGATGTAAAGAATTTTTATTGTTCACCATACAAGCGGGCTATCATTCCAAGACATATGGTTGATAATATGTCTTTTTGTATGACTGATGTTTTTTTCATTTTTTTTTGTACGGATGTTTTATGTTTATGGATGTAAGGATTTTTATTGTTTATTATATTGGTGCTTTATTGTCAATCCTTATAAGCGGGCTATCATTCCAAGCGGACAGTATTGTGTCAATTAAAGGAAGCGAGCCCATATGTAATCCATACAAGCAGGCCCAGAGATAATCCATACAGGCGGCCTATCATTCTAAGCAGACACATAGTCAATCTTATGCTGGTTGTTTTTGTAGGGATGGTTTTTCTTATATATGGTTGATTATGTGTGTTACTTTACGATTGATTATACATATTGTTATTTGGTTGGTGTTTTATTTAATGTATTTTTTGTATAGATGTTTTATTGTATGGATATATGGATTTTTGTTTTAATAGTTTTTATTGATGTCTTTTTATTGTTCTCTAATGATGATATGTTTTCTTTTCCAACGATATGATTTTTTACATTCTAAGCAAATTCCCATTGATTTTATGAAATTTGTGTTTGATGTAGGAATCGAAAGTGAGACTCGTGATTTCCTAAGGTGAAAGAATGACACGTTACTCGACTGAACCAAAAATCCATTCAAAATATTATGATTATAGAAACACATCCAATGTTTTGTTTCCGGGACAATGGCCAACCGATGTTAAGCGTCACAATATCTTAATAATTTATTTGCACATTCGATTTATCAATTAGATTTTTGACAAGTTTTAACAGTGACCTGTTTCGGGGCATTTTTATGGCATCATCGTGACAATATGCACACCACGATGATTTGAGATGCATACTGGACAGACAATTTCTTCAGATGCTTGGGCCCCAAGTCCTCCACCTATCCCTCAACCCTATTCCTACAGCCCCTCCCTCCCTAAACCCCTCCCCACTCCTGGATCCACCACCCTCCAGGCCCCCTCACCCTCAAGGCCCTCCATCCACACCCCCCACATTTTTTGGAAATGTTTTTTTTCAACTCTTTTTACATGTCTTAGAATTACATGAAACATACTTAAAACATAAGAAATTCACATTTAATATTTTCTAAATTCAAAATGAGAATGATATAGATATTTTAGTCCTGACTTTTACAATTAGAAAATTAATGTTTGTAGTAGCCCTTTTTTTGGACTGATTTGTTTTTTACTTTTTCTTTTCTTTTTTTTCTTTTTTCTTATGTATCTTAAAATGACAAGAATTATACTTAAAACCAAAAAAAAATCACATTTAATATTTTCAAAATATAAAATGGGAATGATATTAATGTGTTAGTCGCAACTTTTACTAATAGAAAAATAATGTTTGTAGTGGCGCTTTTTTATTATGATGGATTTCTTTATGGACTTGAATTTTTATTATTATTATTATTATTTTTATAAATACGGCTGTACCTATGGTACTCTATGCTTGTTAATAAACGCGACGCGGTGATGAATATTGATGGTATCATCGACAGTTTACTATCAGATACTGTCAATAAAGACAAAAATACCAATGATGAGATGTATGATGTGAATGTAGCTGAAACCTGGTAAAAAGTCATATATGACACAAAAATGGAATATTTGCCTTCTCACGAGAAATCAGCAAACGTTACTGCTTCCATAATGGGTTTACAAACGGATGAAGTCCATATATTCGTATAAGAAAATAGGGCATACAATCCTTCACCATCATTCTGGAAGAACTCCGTTTAGCAATTTATACCAAATGTCCTTACTGATGGCTCTAATAAGAATGTTTTCGCTTTTATTTTTGCAATAGTCTTATGTCTTACGTCTATATCGCTATTAAATTGTCATTATAGACTGGTTAAGGAGATAAAAAAAAATGAAACAGACTTTTTTAAAAGACAGAGATGTAAGAACAGGAATTTTAAGAGACATAGGTGCTATAAGCCGCCCCCAAAGGGAGTGCAATAGAGTCTGATATGGGTGAACAGGACTTTTATCTTCCAAAGTAAGAAACGAGGGAACTGGATTTATGTTCAAAAGTCAGAATAGTGTCACTTAGATTTCATGGAGGCCTTTTACCAAAGTCTGATACGCGAGAACAGGAATTTTAATAGAAATAAGCATTAATACCGGCTTCACACGGGGCATACTTTAGTCTGAGATAGGTGAACAGAAATTTTTCCAAATTCAGGAGTGAGCGAACTGAATTTTTCAAAGTGAGAGACCCGTCAGTTGGACTACAAACAGACTTTTGCTAATGGTCAGATATATAATAACAGGAATTTTCATATACATTATAAAGAAACACAAGACAAACAGACGGAAAGAGGGAAAAAAATGACACACAGATACACAAACAGACAGGCATACAGACAAACAGACAGACATACAAAAAGACACACAAAAAACACAATAAAAACATGTAGACATATAGACACACAGGTACACAGACACAGAGGCAGAGAGACACAAGGACAGACACAAGAGCACACAGATACATCAGCAGAAACAAAGACCAAAAGTCACAAAGGCGGACAGACAGAAATATAGTCAGGTGGACAAAAGGACGCATCAACACACAGACAGGTACAAAAAAAAGACACACATGCACACTAAAATACACACAGACATATACATGCAGAAAAAAGACACAGACTCACAGGAGGTTACAAAAAACACAAATAGACACACAGAAACACGGACAAAAGGAAATACATATGTATAGACAGACAGAAAACAGACAGATAGTCACTCAGACATATAGAAAAACAGGTAAACAGACACACAAGTACACAAAAAAACTGGCATAAAGATTCGCAAAAAGACACAAAAGCAGAGATATACACCAAAAGACACATAGACAGACGGACAAAAAGACACACAGACACACAGCCAGAGGCATAAAAAGACACACAAACACAAAGACGGACAGAAAAAAAAACACAGACACACATACAGAGAGACAAAAAGACTCAGACAGACTGACAAACTTGCATACTGACAAACAGACAGACAGAAAAAAGACACATGGAAAGACGGACAAAAAGACACATAGACACGCAGACGCATAGATGTTCCGACACACTTGTACACAAACACACCGGAATACAAACATAAGAACAGACACAGGCACAAAGGCACCAACAGGCACCCAGACATAAAGACACACAGACAGACACAAAGACAGACGGACAAAAAGGCACACAGACAGACATAAAAAAGACACATAGACACACATATAATTGGGCAAAAAAACAAACAGGTATGCAGACACATACCTGTCTGTGTGTCTTTTTATTCGTCTGTCTGTATGTCTTTTTTCTGTCTTTCTGTGTGTATGTGTGTCTTTTTGTTGGTCTATGAGTCTTTTTGTGTGTCTGTGTGTCTTTTTGTCCACGTATCTGTTTGTCTGTGTGTCTTTTTCGTCTGTGTGTCTGTGTGGCTGTTTGTTCGTCTGTATGCCTGTGTGTCTGCATACCTGTTTGTCTTTTTACCCAACTGTATATGTGTATATGTGTCTTTTTTATGTCTGTCTGTTTGCCTTTTTGTCCGTCTGTCTTTGTGTCTGTCTGTGTGTCTTTATGTCTGTGTGCCTGTTGGTCCCTTTGTGCCTGTGTCTGTTCTTATGTTTGTATTCCAGTGTGTTTGTGTATTTCACTGTGTTTGTGTACAAGTTTGTTGGTACACCTATACGTCTGCGTGTCTATGTGTCTTTTTGTCTGTCTGTCCATGTGTCTATTTTCTGTCTGTCTGTTTGTCAGTATGCAAGTTAGTTTTTCTGTCTGAGTCCTTTTGTCTCTCTGTATGTGTGTATGTGTGTTTTTTTTTCTGTCCGTCTTTGTGTTTGTGTGTCTCTTCATGCCTCGGTTTGTTTGTCTCTGTGTTTTTTGTCCGTCTGTCAACACCTACCAAAAATCCACTTGATAAATCGAATGTGCAAATAACTTGTTACGATATTGTGACACTTGACATCAGTTGGCCAATGTCCCGGAAACAAAACATTGAATGTATTTCTAAAATCAAAATATTTTCAATGGCTTGTTGGATCAGTCGAGTACTTTGCCATACTTTTACCTTAGGAAATGACGAGTCTCACGTTTGATTCTACATCCAACACAAATTTCAAAAAATCAATGGGAATTTGCTTAGAATCAAAAAATCATATCATTGGAAAAGAAAGTATATCATCATTAGAGTATAATAAAAAGACATTAATAAAAAACTATTAAAATAAAATCCATATATCCATACAATAAAACATCCATACAAAAAAAAACATTAAATAAAACACCAAACATATAACAATACGTAAAATCAGTCATAAAGTAACACACATAATCTACCATATATAAAAAACAAAAGCATCCCTACAAAAACAACCAGCTTAAGATTGACTCTGTGTCTGCTTGGAATGATAGGCCGCTTGTGTGGAATACTTATGGGCCTACTTGTATGGGTTACATATGGGCTTCCTTTAATTGACACAATACTGTTCGCTTGGAATAATAGCCCACTTGTAAGGATTAACAATAATACACCAATATAATGAACAATAAAAATCATTAAATCCATAAACATAAGACATCAATGAAAAAAAAAACATCAAATACAACACAGAATGATAGCCCATATGTATTGTGAACAATAAAAATCATTACATTCATAAACCTGAAACATTCATACAAAAAAAAAACATTAAATAAAACATGGAATGATAGCCTGCTTGTATGATGGGAGTACTGTCCACTTCCTTAGATTCACATAATAAGGGGGTACTATCCGCTCTCTTAGATCGACCCAAAAAGGGGGTACTGTCCGCTCTTTTTAATTGACACAGTAATATCCTATGTGTCTTCCCTCTTTAATTGACACTGTAATGTCCTACCTGTCTTCCCTCTTTAATTGACTCAGTAATGTCCTATGTGTCTTCTATTTTTAATTGACACAGTAATGTCCTACCTGTCTTCCCTCTTTAATTGATATACCACTACTATTTTACCAACTCTTAGACCTCTCCTTTCCTTACTAGAATAGAAAATTAATATTGTGAAATACCTCAAGTCGGTGCCTCAGCGTTGTTTGACATTGTTCTGTCAGATGCTTTCTGGCTTCAATGGTGGCCATCTCTGACTTTCGGTAAATTAGAAAACCATTCCTCCCTATTTGTAATAGATTCTTCTAAGGCTCTTCCCAACTGTCGGTCGAGAAAAATATTCATGGATTTTGGTTTCCAGCCCTCACTATGTATTTTCCCAACTCTCAAATCTCTCTTTTTCTTACTGTAGCCTCCGATATATCTCAATTTGGGACCTTATCCTGGCTGATCATTCTGGTGTCGCATGCCTTTATAATTTACACCGTCCACCTCACAATTTCAGTAAATTGGAGACTTGGTCCCCCATTTTGGAATAAATACTTCTACAATTTCCTGCCAACTGTCGGTTGACGAGGCTATTTGATAGATTTTGAATTCCAACCCTTACCAAACATTTTGCCAACCCTCAGATGTTACTTTCTGTGTCTGTACCTTCCAATAGAACATTAATGTGTTGAAACATCTCGAGTTAGTGCCTTATCTTGGCTGGATCTTCGTCTCTCAGATGCCTTCTCGTTTCAGTGTTGGCTACCTCACAGATTTGGCAAATTGGAGACTGAATCCTTCCTATTTTGGATCGATGCATCTGAAGTTCCTAAATTCCTTCCATCTATCTATGACCATTTTAATATCAGACCGTTTCATGCACAGCATGTGTTTTGTAAGGGCGATATGTTAATTAGAGAACAATTATTCCATTCTATTTCATCTAACCTTTCTGTTTTAATTTTGTTCCGCCCTTCGAACACTCCAACTTCTCACCACCACCTTCCAGTAGCTCTGAGAAATTAGAATAAAAGATTCTTGTCCATAACGTCTCAATGATGTTTCTGCCTAAGCTGCTTTATCTGCCATTTCATTGTCCTCAATTCAAGAGTAGCCTGGTGTTCACATCATTGTAATTTGGTATCAGTTGGATACTAAATTATTCAATGGTTCAGATCAACAAAATCCCCCTTTTGCCGAACCCTCATATTCTGAAGAACATTTAAGCATGATTGAGTATCAGTTAGGATATAAATATCTCTTCGTGCTTTTCCTATTAGTGCATGTTTTTTAGGTGCCTATTCTGTTTCAGGTATTTCCTCTTGAAAAACTGTAACAAATTCAAGCATGTAATCAATAATTATCTCCTTGACAATTTCACGAGTGCTCTGGTATGTTATATTACAAGTTCAGTACCTGATTTTTATCAAAGCACGTGCTATCTGTATAACATACCATCTTGCTACTTTGATGGAGCGGCTCAATCTCTTGCTCAGTTCTACTTTTTCTTTTATTCATGGTAATCTGGAACTGCTATTTAGCTTTTAGTGATGGGATAAAACTTCTCTTCAGTTTGCAGCTGTCTGCACTTTTTCAAGTCAGATCAACATGGCTTTGTTTTTACCATTTTGTGTCTCCTCTCTTTGGCTTTATTGACCATTTATGCGTATCCTTATATCGATCACTTTTTATTCCTTTTTTCTATACATATTTCTATAGATTGTGGCCCTAAGACAGGCTTCAAGTCTAAAGTTAGTAATTCTATGGTATTCTGACGCTTTCATTAGTTATGCAAGCCTCTCTGCGCTGTTTAAGTTATTCTTGCGGTTCATAGTCTGAATGGAGTTGGCCCATTGGCTCATTGGCCCATGCTATGCAATAGTGTTGGTCTTACTACTGACTTATAATCCATAATCCTATATTGAGCAAAACTCCAGTTCTTTCACGCAATGCATTGTCATTTAACAAGAGAAACTGTGGCTTTCCTTACTTTGAACGTACTGAGGTTCCCAGCTGAATTGATAGTCTATCATGAACCCCAGCTAGATAACTTTATTTTCAGGGACATAAAGTAATCATTAATTTTCAAGGTAAAATGAGCTTGCCATTTCCTCTTTTTTGTAAAAAAAATACTACGTTACTCTTTTCATTGGCTAGTTGTACTTGTGATTTTGTGAACAAATTTCAATTTTATCAAACATATGTTGTTGCAATTGAAACAAGGTCTGTAAATATTTACTCTTCAGTGGGGATACTATGTAGTCAGCCTATGCCTGGGTATATCCATAATGATGTTTTAGCAACTTCAAAAGACTATTCAAGACACGATTCCACATATAAGGGGAGCTTAATTTTCATTAAAGGTAACCTTTTCGAACAGTTTGAGAAGACAATAAACATATTTAACGAATTGGAAAGATAAGCAAGGCTACCTTTTGCAAAATTCACTATAAAAACTCATAAATCTCCTTGTGGATTTTTTTTTTTTCAATGAGTATTTATTCTTTAAAAGCCGTTTTTACTCACATTCTTTCACTTGCCTTTTTTCTGCTTACTCATTTTAACTTAATTTCAACTTCTCTTTTTCAGTCACTCTTGGGCCCTGGTCCCAATTATTTATCAGAAAAATGGGTACTTATAAATTGAACGTACTCTTTTGGAAACCAATCACGAAAAACCCGCCCATTCAAGAGACCACTATAGAGTAATACAATGCAAGGCGTGGTTTTCATTGCGTTAACGATATTTAAACTGTTGTTTTTTGGGGGTTTAGGGGGAGCGGAGGTACCTAGGTTAGGTTACGTATTCAGGTACTTATGTATTAAACATATTCTTTTATATACTGATCAAGTTTGGTTAATGCTAATGTAACAAAATAAAATAGGATGAATATATAATAGTTTAGATACAAATTTGGGCTATATATTTGCACATTAGGGGGGGGGGGGGTAAACCAAACCATAAATTAAATACGTAACCTAACCTAGGTACCTCCCCCCCTAAATCTAAAAACAACAACAGTTTAAATATCGTAATCACAGTGAAAACCACGCTTTGCATTGTATTACTCTATAACGGTCTGTTTTCTGTATAGACCTATCTGGCGGGTTTTTCGAGACTGGTTTTGTGACTGAATATAAAAGAGTGCGTTTGATAAATAAGAACCTGTATTTAATATATGCTCTGCTTTACCCCCTCCCCCCCCCCAATATGCTAATATATACCCCAAATTTGTTTCTAAACTATTATATATTCATTCTATTTTATTTTATTTCATTAGCATTAACCAAACTTGACTTCTTTAGCAGTATATAAAAGAGTACGTTTAATACAGAAGTACCGAAAAATGTTTTTTTCTTCTTGTGTATATACATTACTTGCAGTCGCACATTAAAGGTATTGACCTTCAAAGCTTTTAATCTGAAAATACCTCCGCTTCGTACTAATAAGATTACGATTCCAGAGCGTAATATTAAAAGGTAGTGAATTGTAAGTATTGTTAAACTTGGTATTTTCAATTAATCCTTTCCCTGATTGGTCTGCATTCCCCTGGCCCTCGGAAAAGGCAATTTTACTAGCTTTTTATTTAGGTCTTTTGAGTTAAGTTAATGACGAGTTAATACTAAGTTTTTTAACCTACTCTACTCGTTATTTCTAAGCCCTTTTTAGGTTGTGAAAAGAAGTTTTGGGGGAGGTATTAGCATATGTTGAAGTGTGGTATCTACATTTATTAACCTTGGTAGCCAGTGGCTTCCCCAAATATACAAAGTCTCATTTGCTTTGAAAACAATTTTTTTTAATCGCTTTCCAAAGACCATAAGCCCTTAAAAAAAAATTGATTCTATCTTTTCAATGGACATAGAAGGGAACTCAAATTAAAAAAAATTCAGTATCATTGGACATATCAACTATAAAGTGATCAAGAACAATATCTCCCTTTAGCCTCTCTTGGCACGTAGTTTATATTGAATTTCGAATCTGGGGAGTCTGAAGAACTCATTAAGAAATAGGAGGTTTCCATACCTCTCTTAGAATCCTTACTTTACTAGATTTTACAAGAACAGCTCGAGTATGTCTTTTTTTTCAAAATTGAAAACCTTTACAGTGAAAGACAATTCTTATATCAAACAGTTCGTCGTAACGAACTGTAAGTAAGGAGCGACCCGGCTCAATAGTAACCGAAACTCTAAAACACAGAATTTTGATACCAATAGATACATCAAAAGAATCAAATTTTAATTATGATTTCAAATATATAAGTTTCATCAAGTTGAATCATACCCATCAAAAGTTACGCGCCTGATAAAATTTGGCTGATTTTTGAAAAAAGGGGAGAAGACCCTCTGAAAGTTATAAAAACTTAGTGAAAGTCACACCATCATATTCAGCGTATAAGATAACCCTGTAGAGGTTTCAAGTTCCTATCTACAAAAATGTGGAATTTTCCTTTTTTTTGGCCAGAAGAAAGATCACGGGTCCGTGTTTATTTGTTTGTTTGTTTTTTGTTTTTTTTTTCCCAGAGGTAATCATATTAACCCAGTGGTCCTAGAATATAGTGAGAGGGCTAATTGGAACGGAAATTAAAAGTTCTAGTTCCCTTTTTAAGTGACTAAAAAAAATGGAGGGCAGCTAGGCCCCCTTACACGCTCATTTTTTTCTCAAATTCACCCAATTAAAATTTTGAGATAGCAATTTTGTTCAGCTTAGTCGAAAATCTAATAAATATGCCTTTTAGAATCACTTAATCCCCCAAAGTTCCCAGGGGAAGGGCTGCAAGTTATGAACTTTGCCCATTGCTTACATATTGTATTGGTTATTGGGAAGTATACCGACATTTTCAGGAAGGATTTTTTCTGGTTGGGGGGAGGGCTGGAGGAGGAGGTTACTCGGGAAAATCTTTCCATGGAGGATGTTTCTCTGGGGTAAGGGACATTTCTATGAAGGGGGTGCCGGATTTCCAAGCATTATTTAAAAAACGATCAGAAATTAAATCTAAAAACAACAAGTTTTTTCAACTGAAAGTAAGAAGCAACATTAGAACTTAAAACGAACAGAAATTATTACGTATATGAGGGGGTTCTCCTTCAATTCAATACCTCGCTCTTTACGCTACAGTTTTTTTAGTGCTTCTAAAAGAGCTATCTATTCTAATTAAACGGTCTTTGTTATTCAGGGGAGTAGTAATAGGTCAATCTAAGAGAGAGGGGTAATAAGACATTACTATGTCAATCTAAGAGAGAGGGGTAATAGGACATTACTGTTTCAATCTAAGAGAGAGGGGTAATAGGACATTACTGTGTCAATCTAAGAGAGAGGGGTAATAGGACATTACTGTGTCAATTAAAGAGAGAGCGGTAATAGGACATTACTGTGTCAATTAAAGAGAGAGGGGTAATAGGACATTACTGTGTCAATTAAAGAGAAAGGTATGATAGGACATTACAGTGTTAATTAAAGAGAGCGGGGTAATAGGATATTACTGTGACAATTAAACAGAGCAGGGTGATAGGACATTACAGTGTCAATTAAAGGTAGCAGACAATACCCTTTTTTATATTAATATATACAAGCAGAGAGTCCTCCCGCAATACAAGTGGACTACCATACAACAAGACAGGTAGCCATACAACAAGCCCTACCATACAACAAGACAGGTAGTGTGTTAATCTAAGATATCGGACAGATAGAAATCACCATGCCTTAAAAATTCATATCTTTGGTTGTCTTTTTTTGTTGTAATCAGAATCACCATACCATGAATATTCGTGCTGTTCACAAAACTATGGTTTTGGTGTTAAGTGATGTTGTTATATGGTTATTGTTGGTTATGTTATGTTAATGTTGTTTGATGGCTATTGTTGATATGTTATGTTGATGTTATTTTATGTTGGTTATGTTATGTTGTTTGATGGTTATGTTATGATGATATTGTTTCATGGTTATTTTGATGTTAAGTTATGTTGTTATGTTATGTATATGTTGTTTCATGGTTATGTTATGTTGATGTTATGTTATGTTGGTTATGTTATGTTAATGTTATTTGATGGTTATTGTTATTATGTTATGTTGATATTGTTTCATGGTTATGTTATGTTATGGTGGTTATATTACGTTAATGCTGTTTGATGACTATTGTTGTTATGTTATGTTGATGTTATTTCATGGTTATTTTGATGTTTTGTTATGTTATGTAATATTTTTATTTGGGCGATTCTCAATTGTGTTTGGTATAATACACAACTACCATTTGAACAGTGTTGTAAGGTCCCCTACCCCAACCCCAAGGACCCCCTCCCCCCAACTTGTGGCCCCTTCCCCCCACCTCCTACCCCTTACCCCCCTCCCCAACCCCCTGCTAACTCCCCCACCAACCCCCTCCCTCCACTCCCCCCTCCCCTCAGCCCCCTCCCACTTTTTTTTCTTTTTTTTAACATGATATTTTTTCAACTTTTTTTACATCTCTTAGAATGACATGTAACATACTCACTACATAAAAAAATCAAATTTATCACATTTAATATTTTCCGAACTCAAAATGAGAATCATATAGAAATGTTAATCGTGACTTTTAGTAATAGAAAAATAATGTTTTAGTGACCATTTTTTTGGACAGTTTTTTTTACAGTTTTTTTTAGTTTTTTTCAACTGTTTTTTACATGACTAAAAATCAGCACTCAACATTTTCCATCTAAAAATTTTTTTCACGGGTAAAAAATAAAAAAATCAATGTGCAAAATCTACGAAGAAAAAAAAACAACATTCAATAAGTTTCACGAATAAAAAAAAATTAACATGCAACAACTTCCATGAACAAATCCAATTTCATTTGTATAAAAATCAATTTATAGGTTTCACAAAGATTAAAATCAGCATATAACAAGGTTCATGAAGAAAAACCAGCATGCGATAAGGTAAACATACACAAAAATCAGCGCGCAACGAGGTCAATGGAGAAATTTAGCTTCACGACGAGAGAAATCAATATGCAAGTTTCTCAATGAGAAAAGTTAACATGCAACAAGTTACACGAACCAAAAAAAATATGCAACAAGTTCCATTAACAAAATCAGCACGCAACAAGTTCCTTGAACAAAATCAGTTTCACGAGGAGAAAAATCAATGTACGAGTTTCGCAAAGAAAAAAAAATCAACATGCAACAAGTTTCACGAACAAAAAAAAACAGTCAGCACACAAAAAAAATCCACGATCAAAAACATATGCATGCAGTATGTTCCATGAGCAAAATTAGTTTCAGGAGGAGAAAAAAATCAATGTACATGTTTCACGAAGAGAAAAAATCAGCCTGCAACAAGTTTCACGAAAAAAAAGCAACAAGTTCCACGAACAAAAAAACAATCAGCACGCAACAACTTCCATTAATAAAATTGGTTTCGCGAAGAGAAAAATCAATGTACAAGTTTCGAGAAGAGAATAAACAAAATCACACTGCAACACGTTTCACGAACAGAAGATCATCAATTAACAAGTTCCACGAACATAAATCAGCGTGCAACAAGCTCCATGAACAAAACCAGTTTTATCAACGAGGAAAATCATTGTAGAAGTTTCATGAAGAGAAAAATCAACATTTAACATTGTTCACGAACAATGAAATATGCATGCAAAAAGTTCCATGAACAAAATCAGTTTAACTAATTTTGTTCATGATTTTGTGCATGCAACAAGTTCCACGAACTAAAAAAAACAATCAGCTGGCAACATGTTCCATTGAAAAAATCAGTTTCATGTGGTAGAAAGATCAATTTGCAAGTTTCGTGAAGATAAAAAAAAACAGGCTGCAACAATTTTAAAAAACCACAAATAATCAACCTTCAACAAATTACACGAACATAAATAAGAAAGCAACCATTTACATGAACAAAACCAGTTTTCTCAATGAGAAAAATCATTGTAGATGTTTCACGAAGAGAAAAATCAACATGTAACATGAAACAAGAGCATAGAATATGCATGCAATTAGTTCCATGAACAAAATCAGTTTCACTGTGGAAAAAAAAAAATCAAGTTTCATGAACAAAAAACTATCATGTAACAAGTTCTATGAACAACAATCAGCACGTAACAAATTCCTTGAACAAAATCAGTTTTACGAGGAGAAAAATCAGTGTACGAGTCTCGCGAAGAGAAAAAAAATCAACATGCAACAAGTTTCACAAACAAAACAAAAAAACACTCAGCACACAAAAAAATCCACGATAAAAAAATATGCATGCAGTATGTACCATGAACAAAATTAGTTTTAGGAGGAGAAAAAAAAATTAATATACATGTTTCACGAAGAAAAAAAATCAACATGCAACAAGTATCACGAATAAAAGAAAACAGCAAGCAACAAGTTCCACAAAAAAAAACAATCAGCATGCAACAATTTCCATTAACAAAATCAGTTTCACGAAGCAAAAAATCATTATACAAGTTTTGAGAAGAGAATAAACAAAATACGACTGCAACACGTTTCACTAACAAAAGATCATCACTCAACAAGTTCCACGAACATAAATCAGTGTGCAACAAGTTCCATGAACAAAACCAGCCTTCTCAATGAGGAAAATCATGGTAGAGGTTTCACGAAGAGAAAAATCAACATTTAACACGGATCACGAACAACGAAATATGCATTAAATAAGTTCCATGAACAAAATTAGTTTCACTAGGTAAAAAAAAAATCAATGTACTTGTTTCACGAAAAGAAAAAATAAACATGCAAAAAGTTTGAGAAATAAAAAATCAGCACGCATCAAGTTCCACGAACAACATCAGTTTAACGGGGAGAAAATCATTGTTTAAGTTTCGCAAAGAAAAAAAATTAGCATGCAACAAGTTCCACGAAGAGAAATTCAGCATGCAACAAATTCCACAAAGAAAAATAAGCACCCAACAATTTCCACAAACATAAATCAAAACGGGCAAGTTCCTTGAACAAAATTGGCTTCAAGAGAAGAAAAAAAAATCAATTTGCAAGTTTCACGAAGAGAAAATCAACATGCAACAAGTTTCACGAACAAAAAACCATCATGCAACATGTTCCATGAACAACAATCAGCACGCAACAAGTTCCTTGAACAAAATCAGTTTTACGAGGAGAAAAATCAGTGTACAAGTTTCGCGAAGAGAAGAAAAAGCAACATGCAACAATTTTCACGATCAAAAAAAATCAGCACGCAATTCGTTCAAGAATCAGAAACATATGCATGCAGTATATTCCACAGACAAAATTAGTTTTAGGAGGAGAAAAAAAATCAATGTACATATATCACAAAGAGAAAAAATCAACATGCACCAAGTTTCACGAATAAAAAACCCGGATGCAACATGTTCCACGAACTAAAAAAAAACAATCAGCACGCAACAAGTTCAATTAACAAAATCAGTTTCACGAGGTGAAAAATCAATGTAAAAGTTTCGCGAAGAGAAAAAAAAAACAGGATGCAACAAGTTTCACAAAAAAAATCATCACTCAACAAATTGCACGAACATAAATCAGCATGCAACAAGTTCCAAAATCAGCATGCATCAAGTTTCACGAAGAAAAATCAGTACTCAACAAGCTCCACTAACATAAATCAGCACGGTCAAGTTTCATGAACAAAATTGGCTTCCAGACAAGCAAAAACTCAATGTGCTAGTTTCACGAAGAGAGAAATTAACATGCAACAAATTTCATGAACAAAAAACCATCATGCAACAAGTTCCATGAACAACAATCAGTTTCAGAAGGAGAAAAATCAGTGTACAAGTTTCGTGAAGAGAAAAAAGCAACATGCAACAAGTTTCACGAACAAAAAAAATCAGCACGCAACAAGTTCCAGAATCAAAAAATATGCATGCAGTATGTTCCATGGACAAAATTAGTTTTAGGAGGAGAAAAAAATAAATGTTCTTGTTTCACTAAGAGAAAAAATCAACATGCAACAAGTTTCACAATTAAAAAACAGCATGCAATAAGTTCCCCGAACTAAAAAAAAAATGAACACGCAACAAGTTCCATTAACAAAATCAATTTCACGAGGTGAAAAATCAAAGTACAAGTTTCGCGAAGAGAAAAAAACAAGATGCAACAAGTTTCACAAACAAAAGCAAAATCATCACTCAACAAACTCCATGAACATAAATCAGCATGCAACAAGTTCCAAAAACAGCATGCAACAATTTTCACGAAGAAAAAGCCGCACTCAATATGTTCCACAAACATAAATCAGCACGGTAAAGTTCTATGAAAAAAATTGGCTTCAAGAGAAGAAAACAAAATCAATGCACAAGTTTCACGAAGAGAAAAATCAACATACAGCAAGTTTCATGAGCAAAAAACCATCATGCAACAAGTTCCACGAACAACATTCAGCACGCAATTATTTCCTTGAACAAAATCAGTTTCACAAGGAGAAAAATCAGTGTACAAGTTTCGCAAAGAGAAAAAAGCAACATGCAACAAGTTTCACGAAAAAAAATTCAGCTGGCAGCAAGTTTAAGAAACAAAAAGCATCACTCAACAGTTGTATTGGAGGTTTGCTGCAGGCACCCGGTTGCACACTCTTTTTATTTTTTTGTTCGTGAAACTTGTTGCATGTTGATTTACTTATGGATTACTAAAGTTTTTTTTCGTGAAACTGGTTGCATGTTGTTTTTTCGCTTCTTGAAGATTGTACATTAATATTTTCCTCTTGAAAGTGATTTTGATCTTGGAACATGTTGATTGCTGCTTTTTGTTTCTGGAACTTGCTGCACGCTAAATTTTTTTTCGTGAAACTTCTTGTATGTGGATTTTTTCTCTCCACGAAAATTTTACACTGATTTTTCTCCTTGTGAAACCGATTTTGTTTAATGAACTTGTGGCGTGCTTATTTTTGTTCGTGGAACTTGTTGCATGATGGTTTTTTGTTCATGAAACTTGTTGCATGTTGATTTTTCTCTTCGTGAAACTTGCAAATTGATTGTTTTTCTTCTCTTGAAGCCAATTTTGTTCATAGAACTTGATCGTGCTGATTTATGTTTATGGAGCTTGTTGAGTGCTTATTTTTCTTCGTGAAACTTGTTGCATGCTGTTTTTGGAACTTGTTGCATGCTGATTTTTGTTCATGGAATTTGTTGAGTGATGATTTTTTTTTGTGAAACTTGTTGCATCCTATTTTTTTCTCTTCGCGAAACTTGTATTTTGATTTTTCACCTCGTGAAATTGATTTTGTTAATGGAACTTGTTGCGTGTTGATTTTTTTTTTTAGTTCGTGGAACTTGTTGCATGCTGTTTTTTATTTTGGAAACTTTTTGCATGTTGATTTTTTCTCTTAGTGAAATAAGTACATTGATTTTTTTTTTATCCTCCTAAAACTGATTTTGTCCATGGAACATACTGCATGCATATTTTTCTGGTTCTGGAACTTGTTGCGTGCTGATTTTTTTTTTGTTCGTGAAACTTGTTGCATTTTGCTTTTTTCTCTTTGCGATACTTGTGCACTGATTTTTCTCCTTGTGAAACTGATTGTTGTTCATGGAACTTCTTGCATGATGGTTTTTTGTTCATGAAATTTGTTGCATGTTGATTTTTCTCTTCGTGAAACTTGCACATTGATTTTTTTCTTGCATTGAAGCCAATTTTGTTCATGGAACTTGACCATGCTGATTTATGTTTGTGGAGCTTGTTGAGTGCTGATTTTTCTTCGTGAAACTTGATGCATGCTGATTTTGGAGCTTGTTGCATGCTGATTTATGTTCGTGGAATTTGTTGAGTGATATTTTTTTTTTGTGAAACTTGTTGCATCCGGTTTTTTTTCTCTTCGCGAAACTTTTACATTGATTTTTCACCTCGTGAAACTGATTTTGTTAATGGAACTTGTTGCGTGCTGATTGGTTTTTTTTTGTTAGTGGAACATGTTGCATCCTGTTTTTTATTCGTGAAACTTGGTGTATGTTGATTTTTTCTCTTTGTGAAACATGTACATTGACTTTTTTTTCTCGTCCTAAAACTAATTTTGTCTGTGGAATATACTGCATGCATATTTTTCTGATTCTTGAACTTACTGCATGCTGATTTTTTTTTGGTTCGTGAAAATTTTTCCATGTTGCTTTTTCTTCTCTTCGCGAAACTTGTACACTGATTTTTCTCCTTGTGAAACTGATTTTGTGTTAAGAACTTGTTGCGTGCTGATTATTGTTCATGAAACTTGTTGCATGATGGTTTTTTGTTCATGAAACTTGTTGCATGTTGATTTTCTCTCTGTGAAACTTGCATATTGATTTTTTTTTTCTTCTCTTGAAGCCAATTGTGTTCGTGGAACTTGCCCGTGCTGATTTATGTTTGTGAAACTTGTTTAGTGCTGATTTTTCTTTGTGGAACTTGTTGCATGCTGAATTTCTCTTCGTGGAACTTTTTGCATACTGAATTTTTTTTTGCGAAACTTAAACAATGATTTTCTTCCCGTTAAACTGATTTTGTTCGTGGAACTTGTTGCGTACTGATTTTTTAATCCTGAAACTTGTTGCATGTTTATTTTTTCTCTTCGTGAAACAAGTACATTGATTTTTTCTACCTAGTGAAACTAATTTTGTTCATGGAGCTTATTGCATGCATATTTCTTTGTTTGTGATCCATGTTAAATGTTGATTTTTCCCTTCGTGAAACTTCTACCATGATTTTCCTCATTGAGAAAACTGGTTTTGTTAATGGAACTTGTTGCACGCTGATTTATGTTTGTGGAACTTGTTGAGTGATGATGTTTTGTTCGTGAAACGTGTTGCAGTGTGATTTTGTTTATTATCTTCTCAAAATGCGTACATTGATTTGTCTCTTTGTAAAACTCAGTCTGTTCATGACACTTTTTACATCCTGATTGTTTTTTGTTTGTTTGTGGAACTTGTTCCTTGCTGTTTTTTTTATTCGTGAAACTTGTTGCAGGTTGATTTTTTTCTCTTCGCGAAACTCGTACACTGCTTTTTCTCCTCGTGAAACTGAATTTTTTCAATGAACTTGTTGCGTGCTGTTTTTTGTTCAAAGAACTAGTTGCAAGGAGGTTTTTTGTTCATGAAACTTGCTTTTTTTTCCCACATAGTGAAACTAATTTTGTTCCTGGAACTTATTGCATGCATATTCTATGCTCTTGTTTCATGTTACATGTTGATTTTTCTCTTCGTGAAACATCCACAATAATTTTTCTCATTGAGAAAACTGGTTTTGTTCATTGAAATTGTTGCTTGCTTATTTATTTTCGTGGAACTTGTTGAGGGATGATTTTTTTTTTTGGTTTGTGAAACTTGTTCCAGCCTGTTTTTTTCTCTTCGCGAAATTTGTACATTGATTTTTTTACCTCGTAAAACTGATTTTGTTAATAGAACTTGTTGCGTACTGATTGTTTTTTTTAGTTCGTGGAACTTGTTGTATCCTGTTTTTTATTCGTAAAACTTGATGCATGTTGATTTTCTCTCTTCGTGAAACATGTACATTGATTTTTTTTCCTCCTAAAACTAATTTTGTCCGTGGAACATACTGCCTGCATAATTTTCTGATTCTGAAACTTATTGTGTGTTGATTTTTTTTGTTCGTGAAACTTGGTGTATATTACTTTTTTTCTCTTCGTAAGCTTTTTGCAGTGAATTTTCTCGCCGCGAAAATAATTCTGTTCAATTAATTTGTTGCGAAACGACTTTCCGTTCATGCAACTTGCTGCATGTTAATTTTTCTTTTCGTGAACCTTGCACATTAATTTTTTTCTTCTTCTCTTGAAGCCAATTTTGTTCTTGGAACTTGACCATGCTGATTTATGCCTGTAGAACTTGTTTCATGCTGATTTTCTTCGTGAAACTTGTTTCATGCTGATTTTTTTTCTCCTCGCGAAACTTAAACAATGATTTTCTCCCCGTTAAACTGATTTTGTTCGTGGAACTTGTTGCGTGCTGATTTTTTTATTCCTGAAACATGTTGCATGTTTATTTTATCGCTTCGTGAAACAAGTACATTGCTTTTTTTCTACCCAGTGAAACTGATTTTGTTCATGGAACTTATTGCATCGATATTTCATTGTTCTTGATCCATGTTAAATGTCGATTTTTCTAATCGTGAAACTTCCATAATAACTTTCCTCATTGAGAAAACTGGTTTTGTTCATGGAACTTGTTGCACGCTTATTTATGTTCTTGGAACTTGTTGAGTGAAGGTCTTTTGTTCGGGAAACGTGTTGCAGTGTGATTTTGTTTATTCTCTTCTCGAAACTTGTACATTGATTTTTCTCTTCGTAACATCGATTTTATTAATGGAAGATGTTGTTTGCTTATTGTTTTTGGTTCTTGCAACTTTTTGATTGCTGTTTTTTTATTCGTGAAACTTGTTGCAGGTCGATCTTTTCTCTTCGTGAAACATATAAATTGATTTTTTTTCTCCTCCTGAAACCAATTTTGTTCATGGAACATACTGCATGCATATTTTTTTAATCGTGGTTTTTGTTTGTGTGCTGACTGTTTTTTTTGTTCGTGAAACTTGTTGCATGTTGATTTTTTTTTCTCTTTGCGAAACTTGTACACTGATTTTTCTCCTCGTGAAACTGATTTTGTTCAAGGAACTTATCGCATGCTGATTTTTTTTTGTTCGTGAAACTTGTTGCATTGTGCTTTTTTTCTCTTCGCGAAATTTGTACACTGATTTTTCTCCTCCTGAAACTGATTTTGTTCAAGGAACTTGTTGCGTGATGGTTTTCTGTTCGTGAAACTTGTTGCATGTTGATTTTTCTTCGTGAAACTTGTTGCATGCTGATCTTTTTCTCTTCGTTAAACTTAAACAATGATTTTTCTCCCAGTTAAACTGATTTTGTTCGTGGAACTTGTTGCGTGCTGATTTTTTATTCCTGAAACTTGTTGCAGGTTTATTTTTCTCTTCGTGAAAAAAGCACAATGATTTTTTTTCTACCTAGTGAAATTAATTTTGTTCATGGAACTTATTGCATGCATATTTCATTGTTCGTGATCCATGTTAAATGTTGATTTTTCTCTTCATGAAACTTCTACAATGATTTTCCTCATTGATAAAACTGGTTTTGTTCATGGAGCTTGTTGCACGCTGATTTATGCTCGTGGAACTTGTTGAGTGATGATCTTTTGTTCGTGAAACGTGTTGCAGTGTGATTTTGTTTATTCTCTTCTCGAAACTTGTACATTGATTTTTGTCTTCGTGAAACTGATTTTACTAATGGAAGTTGTTGCGTGCTGATTGTTTTTTTGTTCTTGGAACTTGTTGCTTGCTGTTTTTCTTATTCGTGAAACTTGTTGCAGGTTGATTTTTTTTCTTCGTGAAACATGTACATTGATTTTTTTTTCTCCTCCTGAAACTAATTTTGTTCATGGAACATACTGCATGCATATATTTTTTATCGTGAATTTTTTTTGTGTGCTGACTGTTTTTTTTTGTTCGTGAAACTTGTTGCATGTTGATTTTTTTTCTTTGCGGAACTCGTACACTGATTTTTCTACCCAGTGAAACTGATTTTGTTCAAGGAACTTATTGCATCCATATTTCATTGCTCTTGATCCATGTTAAATGTCGATTTTTCTAATCGTGAAACTTCCATAATAACTTTCCTCATTGAGAAAACTGGTTTTGTTCATGGAACTTGTTGCACGCTTATTTATGTTCTTGGAACTTGTTGAGTGATTGTCTTTTGTTCGGGAAACGTGTTGCAGTGTGATTTTGTTTATTCTCTTCTCGAAACTTGTATATTCATTTTTCTCTTCGTGAAACTAATTTTATTAATGAAAGTTGTTGCTTTCGTATTGTTTTTGGTTCGTGGAAATTGTTGCTTGCTGTTTTTTTATTCCTAAAACTTGTTGCAGGTCGATTTTTTCTCTTCGTCAAACATGTACATTGATTTTTTTTTCTCCTCCTGAAACCAATTTTGTTCATGGAACATACTGCATGTCTAATGGGGGGGGGGGGGGGTTAAAAAAAAAAATTATTTGTTCTTATATTTTCTGATGTTTCCTCATATGGAAATTTCAATTAATTAATTCAATGGGGAAATTTAGTTAAACTCTTAGTTGACAGTTTACGAGTAGCTTACCTGAGTGGAGGCGGAACTTCATGTGTGGGGAGCTTAAATTAACGGTTCAACTGGGGAGCTTGCATTAATGACCATATTGAGTCGAAATCAGATTGAAAGGTTTCTGGTTCCTTTGAGAGCGAGTGGTGCCGCAAGGGCAATCCATATTGAGAATTACTAGCATAGAGAGAATAAAACAAGAAAGTAATATGTTTATTTTTTACTTACATAACCAGAATAGAGTTTGATGGTAATATCAGTGACACTAGCAGTAAAAGACACTGAGATAAATTGTTAACTGAGGCAATACAAATAATGTTCAATACGACCGTTTCTGGATCACATAAAAGTTATAGTAAGCATATAAGTGACTGGCTCTAAACTCATTCTCAACTCATAAAAAGACTTCTCTAAGACTGAAATAATACTCTAAAAGAGACTGAACAAAAGACTGAAATAAGACTGAAATAAGACTGTAAAAAGACTGACTCAAAATTGCTAAGTTCTAGTTATCTACTTTTCCCAATTTCGCCAGAGGTCACGTCCGGGCGTTACTAACAAGTATATTTTACAGATTCTATTGGTTCTACTATATGGCCTATATTAATATTGGGTAGTGATGAACCAATGAGCTACTTGGGTTTAATTAAGATTGATGACTTATAAGATATCACTTTGGAATTCTTCAGAACAAACAAAGTTTTACACTGTATCTTTTTGCTTGTAAGGTATCACTTAGTTTCCGGAAGGCTTATGATTTATTTCTGTGAAAATTGTTAAAGGACAATACGATTTAATTAGATTGAGATGTTTGTTCTGATATTTTCAGAACAAACAATGTTTTACACTGTAGCTTCTTGCTAATGAGGTGTTTAATTACATTGAGATGCACAGTTCTTTTTCAGAATGATGCAATTAAATTATACGAAAATATTCTGTATTTCAAGTGACTATATTTTTTTGTGTAATAAATTCTACCATCTCTTGATGGTTTGGTATTTCAAGCTCTTAAGATTTAAATTACATTGTTAGTCACCTGTCATATAAGACTTGGTCAAACTGATATTTATTGCATATACTAGCAACGCAAAAACTGATTTATTTGTTAAATTTTCTGTGGGAAAGGTTCTTACAATATATATCTGAATTAGATACATTTTTTTCCCTATGTTAAATTGGACGCTAGAGGCTTGCTTAACCTTTAGGCTGCTTGAATTTTTCAGGTTCATCTTTTGGGTAATTTTATTTTTTTTATCTGAGTAACTTTAATTGGAAAATTTTTTGGTTTTTGAAAATTGATCCCATTATATATTATCCTTCCCATTCTCAACGCTGTCCTCATCGTTGTGTTATGCTACTCTCTCTACACTTTCAAATTTTGATTTTTCTTTAAAAGAATTTATCTTAGTATTAATTACTTGAATTAGCTCTGTTTTGGTACAATTTACACCTTTTTTCTTTCTATATCCCAGGTTGCTCTATTAGACTATATATATAACAACATCATTTTAAAGTCCATCACCTACTTACTCTATTTGGCGAAGGGTCCAAAGAGTTTCTATTGACTAACACATTAGGTTATATGATTACATAATAATTATTATTTTCTCCACCTGGCACTAAGATTACCTTCACCTGATATGCTAATAATTCTACATGGTTTTATTAATTAAGTTCTGCTTTTGTAATTATTTTACTACTTGACGTGGTACGTGTTTGCTACTTCTATTACTAGTTTATACTTCCACCTGACGCTATATTGGTACGATAAGTATCTGACTTCAAAAGCACCTAACTACATCTAAATTTCTAACACACTGATATTAAAATAATTTGCAAGAAAAAGTTTGACACATTAATAGGTTTTAAGTTTAATGTCTGATTGCAACACTGAGCTTATGTAATTTACACTTATTTTCATTTATGAAAAGTTTCTCTATATTCACTAAAGTTATAAGTTAGATACATAAGGTTTCACACTTACTTCATCATTCTACGTGTCTATAATACTCACATACGTTGTCACTTTATTTTGGGTTTCCGTTGAACTAATTACTGTGTCGGCTAATTGTTTATGGTTTGTCTTCTTGGTGTTTCATCTTTTTGGCACTTGTTGCTTGGGATAATCGTTTACATTGTTCATAAGTATGACTGTTGCACAAAATTGTCTGTGCATGGTTTGTCATGTCAAATACGTGGAGTTGATGTCACTGGGATGTTGCAATGTCTATTAGGTACATAACCCTTGGACAATTGATTACATGAAACGGGTATCTTGATCGCTGGGCTGGGTATCTCTTCTTGGCACTTTTTATTCTCGGGAAAATCTAATGCTCGTACAGTCTGTGTTTCCCGTAAATTGTTTACGTTCAGTCCATCTTTCATTTGGACTTTGGGCTGTGTTACGATATTTAACGTTATCTATGTCAGGATCAAAACTTAATCTTAGGGCCTGGGCTCGACGCATTGTCTTTGATTACCGGTTAAATGATACAGAATCTTTGAGTGCTTAATCATGGAAATTAAAATAATAATAACCGGTTGGTTCTCTTCTCTGAACACTTCATTTGGGAAAGATTTTAGCACGTACAGTTTATATTTCCCATTAAATTGATCATGTTTGGTTCTTCTTCTCATAGAGGATGGTTTGGTTTTTCGACATCTAATAATAATTGGATAGAGTCAAAACTTAAGCTTTTGAACTTGGTTCAACATATTGTCTCTAATTTGGGGCTTAAGATATATAATCCTTGAGGGATTGACTCTAGGGTTATTCTTGGTGTTCCAAACATTAAATCTTAAGGAACTTGCCGTCTAAGGATAGTAATTTGATGGATATTTATGCAGTTTTACAACATGACCGGTCGGAGTAGTTCTCTAGGTAATCATTAATTCAGATATATACTTATATATGGGGTTCTCGGTTTGCCGATATTGCTTGACATAAAAGTACGTGGTACTAGGATTTGGTGATTTGGATTGTCGTCAGGGTATTGTCTTCAGGGGTTTCCTTGGTGAGTACTTATCGGTGGTTGACGAATGATGAGTAGATGCTACTGGGCTGTATCCGTGTTGCGTACTGGTACACCAATAATTAATTTGCACTGGTTATTCTGCTTCCTAGAATATAAATATCTGGGCAGAATCATAAGCTCTTTATAGTTACATAGGTTAAAACACATACAGCAATAATATTCAATTTATATAACTTTATACGGGGACTATTGTTTTAAATAATAGTCGTGATTATTCATACTAATAATATCGATTTTTTATATGGATACGGTTAAATTAAAAGATAAGACGAATAAAAGCAATCTTCGTGCTTTTACACGCATATTGCATATACTAGGTTACTACGAGATAAGCTAGGTAATACTAAGAAAAATAATTGTGTCTACGAAAAATAACACTATATAAGATTTTCAAAATTTGGTGATTATATGCATACATGCTTATATGTGCACTTGGCACATGTTCAATATTCAATACATTTTTAAATGTTATTCAACACTCATCTACTTTAGCATTTAATTTTCTATTATAAGACTACATGCGAGGTAGGTTACATGGTTTTTATGAGAGGTCTCGATTTACTATAAATTTTCAAATCTTTACTGTTTATGCGCGTCCATGCCGCTTAAGAAATACATCTTTGCAGCCGCATGGGTTTGCACAAAAAAGAATAAGTGGAAATTTGGGACTGGACATGGCACGAATGAGGACCTCTATTCCCATTCGCTCGATCATGTCCTCCCTTACTTTTTTTTTTCTTAAGGGTTATCAGGGAGTTCCAGGTTTAGGTTTTGCGTCTCGTTCGGCTCAATGTTATCTTTCTGCGGGTCCTGTCTCCGTGGTCTCATAATTTTTTCATAAATTGTCTTAACAAAATTCTCATGGATAGGGGAATTAATGAGCTTCTGTCTCATTAATAACTATATTTTCCTTAGAAGGAGCTGAAGACGCTCCACATCGGTTCCACGTATGTGATAATCTTCGGTCTCCTTGTGAATAGGAAAATTCATATTTCTCATGCATTATGACCATTTTGGGGGTAGTTTCCATGCTTAGGTATGATTTCCTGCCTTATGACGTCTTGGGCCACTGCATAAACAATGAAAATTATGATGGCATCCGTTAATCGCATCTTCCTGTTTAATTCTAAAATTAATATGTGTTAATTTATCTTGCAATGTAATCTATTCCTATTTTTTTTTGTTTTATTCTTTAAGGTCTCGAAGATAGTTTATGTTATTATGCGAACAGATAGAAGCTCGTCAGCTACATTTCTTCTACAAATATCAAAGGTACTATTCCTTTCCCGTAGTGTATTTTATTAACGATTTTCCTGTTACGGATTAAGATTTGTGTTTTTTTGCTAATCGTAGTCCAGAACTATACGATTTCTTGTCATATTATCTCAAGTTGTATTTGACGTTCCATTTTTTCGCGAAGACTTCTTCCCCTTATTTACTCACAATGAGAATTGTCGCTGAGTATATGACATTTTCTTTTGCGTTCTTTATACATATGATCTCTGTATCGATAATTGCTTTGGCCATTGTTCTGAAATGAAAGTTAGTTTTTATTGATCTTTGTCTAGTTGATTTTTTTTTCAAGATTAGTTATGATCATGGTACACTCTAGGTCGAGGTCAAACTACCTTTTCACCGGCATTTCCTCAATACATCGGGTACTTATTCATTCGACCGTAATTCGATCATTTAAAGCTCAATATTAACCAATAATGGATATTTAATTTGAGTGGAAAACAAGGTAACTTTAGGTCGAAGTTGAACTACTTTTTCACCGGTGCCACCTTGCACCTGGCTATTTGTGTAGTCGAACATAATTCGATTCCCTAAAGTTCCGTACTCTAGTTTAACGACTTTGCGGTCGATTTATAAGCTTAAAAGTATAGAGACTTTCGAGAAACTACCTTTTTTTGTCAATATATTAATAGTGTATTTAGAGCTCGTGACATTCATTCTAACTCATAGTTATATAAATATTAATACAATACTGGTTTATAATGCACTTTTTTTTTAAATTGTGATATTAATCAATTTCCATAGTTTTAACGCTTCAGGTAATATTAGAGTATTCTTTTATCATTTATTTTTAACGAGATCATTTATATATACAATTTCTTCAACTGATGTTGGGTTTTAATTTCAATATGGGTGCATCATCTGGCAGTGCTGCCTTTGAACTTGGGGATGTAAGCATATCGAAAAGTCGATAATTTTCCCATGACGAGACATTTGAGCTGAGAAATTGGAGTTCAAATACTATATCATTTTTTCCGCTTTCAGGTATATTTAGGTACATTAAATATACTAATAATTGGTTTGGGAGATGCAGGCCCTCCAGAGTGGCAGTTATGTCATTCCTTCGCATATTTTGTCGAATGACTTTCCGGCACAACTGAGATAAAGACAATGGGTCATTTATTATTTTTACTACGGAGAAACTTAAGTTTACGTGTGATTGGCAACAGCATAGTTGCTCACGCACGATCACGTCTAACCCCGGGAATATTTTTCTTCCAAAATTTTCGTCTTCTTGGAAGAAATTCAGGGTTATTTTCTTTATGTCTTTATAGTCGTTTGGGGTAACTTGAAAAATTGCGTAACCCGTCGAAGGGTTTATTGGGTTAAAATACGTGTTATTTACACAGTTGACGTATAAGGCCTTAAGGAAGCTTTCACCTTTTAACATGGGTCCTAAGTCTATTAGTATGAAGAGAAATTTTATGGGCCAAATTGTAGTTATGTTGTTATCATCTTGATCGTACCAAATATTGTCGACGATATAAATAGACAATAAGCTATACTTTGTTGTTGGAATATGTTGTATTAAATTTCGGAAGGCCAGGTTGGCACTTCGTCTAGTGTGCTCTAGTGTTTTTGTCATTGCACGTGCACTAAAATTATAATGCACTAGGCTTGCCGTCAATCTTAGGATCATTCTTTGTTCCAACATTGTCTTTTGAGATTTTAGAAGATAATATAGTTTTGGACAGTCGAGATTTTCTACTGCTTTGATTAGTTCCTTTTCTTTCATTAAATTATTAACATGTCCCCATTCCCTTACTGGATCATTAATGTTGTCTACACTATGTCTTTTCTTAAGATTCCATGAGATTACATTTTCTAGTCTACGATTATTTAATTGTTGATGGCTTGGGTATCTTATCATGGTTACTTTTTCTTTTTTTTATTTATTCTGCTAGGTTTTGGGTTAATATAAGCAACATACCGTATGGTTGCTTGCTTCGGCGTTTCCTTTAACCAGTAGTTGAAGACTAGTCACGTATCGTATCTGTAGACGTGTTTTTATATAAAATCCATCTGTAATTATGAAATAAATGATTACTTAATAGTAATATACTTACGAAATGGTTATAGTGATTTAAGGTATAATAATGATTATGACATAATTAAGATAGTTACATAGTTGGCTATACGGTGCGTTGCTTAGCGCTTTCAATTTGATAATGTTTGTTATGACATATCTCTGTTTAATTGGCCTTTTTAATTTATGGTACTTAAGTTTCATTGGTATCCTTGGGTTTCTTTTCTTGTTTGAGTTGATTTTCGTAAGAAATACTTTGGCACGGGGCCTGAACCCAAAAATAATCAGATCGCGCTCCAGCCCCGTGTCAACGCATTCCCCATACATCGGAATTCCTTTCCATCTTCATTGCTTATTCCCGTATGGTTATTGGTGTCATCACATTTTCTCTAATGGTGGGGGTTAGGTAGGGTAATTTTCGTGGATCACGCAATCAGTTTTATTATACTTCTGGCGTTTTTCTTCCTGTTATAGTTGTACATCGTACAAAATACCTTAGCATGGCGCTTGTCCACGGAATCAATTAAACCGCGTACCCGCGCTATGCCAACCTATTCCCCATGTATCAGATTGTTCATCTTCATTTCAGATTCCCGTATGGTCAATTTTGTTAAAGTTAAATCCTTACTGGTAGGGATGAGGTAGGGTAATTCTTGCGGAACACCCTTCATAGAGGGATTAGTTGATTTTCTCATGAGAGTCCAATAGCCAAGTCTCATGACCAATGGAATAAAACGCACCACAGGTCACAACAGTTGACCAACGGGTCCCCACGTTGTAAGGTCGTTTAATTTAACTGTAATTTATAGGTTCTTATTATTCATCGTTCACTTACAAGTTGGGTAGTAGCTTCTCATAGGTAGCATGGGATCAATCTGGAGGTAGAAGGATAGTATACCCGTCTCCCGCCCGATTGCTCAAGGCTTCCCACGACTGACGGTCCATTTGTTTAGGAAGCTTGGCGAACAGATAGTCGTACTGCTTGCCAAACAATGTCCCGCTGTGTAAACAAGTCTTTTATCTAAGTAACTTTTACTCAACAGAGGGTGAAAGTCAAGTGATTGCATGGTGGGACAATATACACCATGCCTATCCCTGCCTCTAATTTCCTATGCTTGGGGGTTCATCCGTTTTCACTATTGTATGTCGTATGGATATTTGAGTTATTCCTCCTATACCATTTCAAAAGTATTTCATGAGATTGTTCGCTGACTATTACTTTATCTTGCTTTTATGAATTAGAATTGCCTTTTATTAATTGTCGATAGAGAAAAAAATTTTGTTGTTACCATCCGAAGCGTCAGGGGTACTACTACTGATTTTTAGCTAAAAGTATGTTTTACCTGGTTTAAGTGGGCTTTTGGGCTTAAGTGGTTAAGTAAAGGGTTGTATTATATTGTTCGTTAGCATATTTTAATTAATGCGATATCTGTCGATCAGTTTGAGGAAAACTAGAAAGTTTTCTATTAGAATTTAATGTGGCATTCGATTTCTATACTTGTTGAATCCTTATTTACAACAAAATTTTTTCTTAAGTAATCTATAGTTAACGAGGCAATTTTTTTTTTAAACAATCTTTTTAAAATGTCCATAGTTTCAACTAATTTCATTAAGGCCCTTTTTTTGAAAATATAGACTTATTTTTTAAGGCTTTCAAAAATTTAGCTATTAGACTGTAATGCTTTTACATTTATCTTTATATTTTATTTAGCTGTGACGCGACTAAAGTATCTATTCTTTTATTTTCTTCAGCTTTGTATATCCTTAATAAATGGGAGTTAAGTGAGTTGAAGTGTAACTCATTTACTTTTAAGGTGTCAAATCATCCTTCTCACGTGGCGGAGTTATCGCCACGTGGCAGAGATACCTATTATCAATTGTGGTATTACCTAGAGGTTTTGTAGTTTGTTGTAAGGCATATAAATTTAATTCTTTTGCATATTCCTAATGAAAACTAAAATATTTTTACGTTTGATGCAATGAAAGCACCGCACTACGGTGCCACGCGACTAGGGGGGGGGGCTCATAAATTTGATTAGAATATTATTTATAGTATCTGTAATTCTTTTCTTTGGTATTTTATCGTGATAATATTTACTAGATTATCCTTCTATAGGAGCTCGATTTAAAGAGAAAGTTTCAAAATTTATCTTTATTCTATCTACCAATTTAGTTGTTTTTTTGAAACATGTTTCTGAACAAAGAGCAAAAGTGCTTTATCGGTGTTGGAATCTGTTCACTTCCTCTCTTTTATGGCTACAACTTTCACTTGATTACATTAGAAGTTACCCTTTAGTCGTTCATACTTCGTATAAATGTCTGTTTTTATTTCATTAATTTTAGTTAAATACATATGTTCGCTAGTGAATATGTATTTTTTGAACTCTTGAATACTGTGCTTCTGCAAAGCTTGAATTTTGTGAATAACACGTGGTTTACTATGCTATATTTCTCGGGAGGTTAAGGATTATCAGGGACCTGAGGTCGTAACTGGCTTATAAGGTTAGTAAAATCTATTAAATACTGTCTTGTCATAAGTGCATTTATGAATTACTATAATATTTGGAAGAAAAAAAAATTTTTTTTTTCACAGTAATTGTTTTTTTTTGCATTACTTTATTTCTGAGTTATTTTGGTTATTAGTCTGTATTTTGACAGGCCTATATTGGTTTAATTTAGTCCTACTCGTCTTTAGCGATATGTTGCGCGGTTTGCGTCCTTTATGAGATCCCACAGAAATTGAATTACATTTCTGAAGCAGAATATATCTGCTATTGTCAAATAGCCATTGGCCGTTGCACGTTGCCATTTTTTTATAGCGCCACAGTGAATTTATGGGTCACTTTTACGATACACGCTATGTGATTGTCGTTTAAATATTTTGGGAATTATGATACTTTAAGAGTTAACTGATTGGTTTTATGTTTTACCCTCCTGGTAGGCTATTTTAGTAAATTATTTGTCTTGTATATATATAATATACGACTGATTGCTGGATCGTAAGTGAATAATTTTATTCAATATTAGTTTCGCATTTCGTCTTACCGGTCGTGATTATCTTCCAATCACAGTTCAAAACCTCTCTAAAGTTAAGAAATTGTCTGACCTAGGAAAAAGTTTTTTTTTGTTACAGGTTATTTTTTATACTTTAATTGCGCGGTTCTTTTGTATGCTTTGACTCGCTTTAAGGTAATCTTGGTCGAATTCATTGCTGCATTTTTTTTTAGGGTTTTCGAAGAATATTTTGCCCTTTGCCTATCGACTGTAAGCGAACTGCTGTTTTTCCTAACTATTGGAAAATTAATGTGTCATTTAGCTAATCGTTGGTTACGATTTTAATCTATGGTACAACAATTTTTTTTTCAGGGAAATATATTTCTCTATAGTTGGTTATCAAAAATTGAAAAAATTAATCAATATGCGTCCCCTTTTTTTGTATTAATTCTATCTTACTTTTGACTCTTTGGTACGATATTTTGGAACTTTGATAGCTATTTTCACGTATTTTTGCTTTATGGAAGGTTTTTCTTTAGTGCTTGTCACTCTTGACTCAGAGCATATGTGAATCAATATTTGACTATGCCACTCGAGAAATTCATCTAACCGAATAGGCTAGACCACAAAATAGGCTGGGCCACTACGTATTTGTTTTAAGTATTTGTGGGGCTTGTTTTTATAGTTTAAGAATTACACTGCCCTCGAAGTTTTGTTTGTATCCGTGGATATACTTCCTACTAAGGAATTTCATGTTGAAACTCACATAACATAATTAACACCTTAAATTCTACGACTTTGACCTATTTTTTGCGCTTAAGGCTATTTTGCGTTGAATTTCTGACGATATTTTTCTTTATGAATGACACTACTATACTTACTTTATATGTTCGGGATTATATCACATCAATCTATGATCAATATATGATCAACTATATGAATAAAGATATCGAAATTTCTAAAAGAGGAAACAAAAAAAAATTTTGTTTCTACCTATGGACTTATCCCCTACTAAGATGTCCTATCGCATTTCTATAGGTTGAAATTTACATATCAAAATTTGTATTTTAAGTTCTACAATTTTGATTTATTTTTACGTTTTGGGATATTGATTTGCGCCAATGCTCTAATGAAACATTGCGTGTCTTATGATTAGTTATTGTAATAATACTAATCACGATAATAAGGTATTGCGAAAATGACGGTCTACTTTTCAAAAAAAAAATTATATAATTTAATTACCCCAATTTTGGAAAATTGGTTTGTGAATTCTTAAATACAAGAAAGGATTTGAAGGAATAGTAAGGCCTGTTTTGTTATTCTGATTGATTAAGAATTCTTGTCTATAAAAATGATTAGTTACCCTTCACTAAGAAACGAAAAGAAATTGTAATAACGTTTAAGGGAGAACTAGCGTATTTCCTACTCTTTGAGTTTGAGAGAAGGCCAACTAGCAAGCATGGTGCACGTCGGGGCAAGTAAATAATCTTAATGTGAGAACTGTGCCTTCTATCGGTATTAAGGATATTTTTTGTATTAATTGGTTAGTGCGTGCATTTTTGGGTACGAAAAAATGAAAACGCACAGGTGTAAGGGGGGGTGACCAAATTTCGACGTTTTAGCCTTTGTAATTATTGGACTGCATTGGAGTTCGTTTTTTTTTGTGTTGCGCTTACGTGGTTTGGATTGAATATTTTTGAATTATTTATTAAAAAACAATTTCTAGGATATGACGCAGTACACGGGGCTAATCGAACTGTATTCCCTATATTTACTTTATAAGAGAGAAGGCATTTTGATTTTGTCGAAAGAATACGTAAACAAGTCTGCCAAATTACCATTATTGTTTTTTTTGTGAATTTTTGGAACTCATAGCGAGGTTACTGGTGTGACATAGTTTCCAAGGATTAGCATTTTGCATAGGGCCACTTGAATTGCATAAATAATTTCAACCCTAAGAAGAAATGGTATTAGTTTAGTAAGAATTGCGAACGGAGAAAAAAAAATTTTATTTGCAGGGTTTCTTTAAATTATTGAATTTATTTAAAGGCTTAGATGAACTTTTTTTTGCTGGTTAAGGATGGCTCCTCTTGATAACCTTATCTTCACACCACCACAAATCTTATATGCGGATTAAATATTCACTATTTTACCAAGAAAAGATACAATTTTACTTATAACTATTTTCAATTACTTAATTTTTTGGCAAAATCTTCAGTTCATTTATTGACTTGAATGTTTTGGGACAGATTTTTTTGTTTGTAGGCTTACATGGATAATTTTTTGAAAGATTAGTCAGGCTTGTTTCTGTTATTTAGATTGACAGAAAACCCTATATTTATGATTCAGTTAATTATTATATCCCTATATGCAGGTAAACCATGCCTCGCATCGTTACTATCCTTACATGTATATATATATATATATATATATATATATATATATATATATATATATATATATATATATATATATATATATATATATATATATATATATATATATATAAACCTAACTGCTTGATCATTATATTGCCGCTAATTACCTGTTTTCCTAATTGTTTCTTAGCTGGGTAATTAATACGATAATAACTCGCACATATACTTTTTTGACTGAATATTTTAAGTTGTTTGGCGTTTTATAATCCTTACGGCAAGTTTGGGTGGTGGTTA
The DNA here is from genome assembly GCF_049724085.1 of Artemia sp. Qi Xiang Cuo. Lineage (NCBI taxonomy): Eukaryota > Metazoa > Arthropoda > Branchiopoda > Anostraca > Artemiidae > Artemia > Artemia sp. Qi Xiang Cuo. Next base: position 17,070,738 of record NC_142801.1, read on the forward strand.
ATTCCGGTCATCTTTTCTCGTGATTAAATTTAGTACATTCTGGAATCCTGTATTTGATTATGTCGTTGGCATGACGATTTATGAAAAAGAAATATCCCATAAAATTGATTTCAGAAGAGGTAGAATCTATCCTGAGGAACTCTCAGCTTATCGAACATCCAAATACATACAATCAAGCCTTTGGAGGCTCGACACACCGAAGTTTCCCCGGACCGGTTGCCAAGTTGAGTATTCAAGCGCCGATCCAATTACTTCATTAAAATTAAAAATAATTTTTGAATTGTCGTGGTTTGGGATTATGGATTGATAAACGACCGAACCCAGGAGACGGACTTGATCCCCGTTTCCTTAAGTAAATCGTCTCACCAAGCAATCCCCTGTGATCCTCGGGTTCACCCACTCCGGGGGCTACCCGAGATGATGTTTACCTGTCCCGGGTGAAGCTAGGATGTCTATCTACCACACTCTCTCCTTTATGACTGAATTTGTAATATATTTTTTTTTATTAGGGAATTATTATATTATTAGGTTATTCATTATTTTTCATCGCTAAACATTATATTCCATAAAATGTAACCACCTTACTGTATTAATTTTTTTTTTAACGAGAAAGGGATTTTTTACCTCTTTCTTTTGAGTTCAATTAATTCCCATGTTTGATGTTTCTTGGTTTTCCGTTTCTCCTGGTAATGGCTGTGTTTTGGGTGTTCCTTGTGGTGCAGAGACTTCTGAGGATTTTGGCCCGTGGTAACATTCTCTTGGGCGTCAGGGTACTGGGTCCTCATAATTATGTTATTATCCGTTAGAGGATCCTGTTGAATAGTTTCCACATGGGGTTCTATGTTATTGCGGGTTTGGTTTGGGATTACAAAATATACGGGTTGTGACGGTCCTTCGTTGTAATCATTAGCAAGAAGATTTTCCAAATGGGGACTGAGGGGTGGATCAATTTCAACTCTAAAATATGTTGCAACCATCTTCTCTAAGTTTAAGCAGAAGTCTCTTTGTTTTTGTAGTTCTCTGGTAATTTCGGCATGGTTCTCCTTTAACTATTTCTCTAATCTGTTCTGTTGCAGTTTGATTATTTCTTTCTGTGCTTTTAAGTGGTCGTATTTATGCTGCAAGTCTAGGATGTTTGCTTTTCGGGGTGCCAGGAATTCTTGTAATACCATTGTCGCGAATAGAACAGTACTATTTCTATATTCTTGTACTTTTTTACCAATTTCCTGCATTTTATCGTATGATACTTGTAACTTTAGGATCTGGTAGGGATAATTATATCCCTCAACAAGCGTGGTGTCGTTTATCGACTCCATTTCATTCTGGATTTTGGCGGTTTGTTCTTTCACTTCCATAAACTGGGCCTCAATTAATTTATCTATTTCTCTGGTTGCTAAAATCTCATTTATTTTCTTGTTCATTTTTTCTTGGGATGCCTTAACCTCACTAAGGGATTTAAGTATGGTTTCTATCATATTCTCAATTTTTTATTTTTTCTGTTATCAATTGTGCCAAAGCTTCTAGGAGTTTTGATCGTATCTGAAATAGCTGATCCATATTTATTCTATCTGTAACGGGGTTGCACTATTTATTTTTCTTTTTGGAGGAGGGGTTAAACAATTCTTGTTCTTCTTCTATCTTCGGGGTTTTTATCAAGCCAGGATTCCGTTTATCTGGAAAAATTTACTATTAACTTATTTCGACCTTTTATGGGTGACTTTAATTGTAATGACTTATTCACATATTCTTGTTTTTAAGGGTTTTTTTTCAAACTGCTCGTTTCGGTTAAATATTATTTTATGATTTTTTTTTGTGGTAATTTGTCCCTAGACGTATTTTCCATTAATATGGTTTTTTACTTATTCTGCCAGATTTCGTGGTAACTTCCTGTTCAGTTTCTGTCATTTTATTCTTTTTTGACTTTCCCATAGAGATTAGGTCAAATTTCTTGTACTGTTTTAATAGAAATTTTTGACCTTTTGCCTTGGCTTGTTTTGCTTACTCGGCTGCCGAAGTTGGTTTTCGTTTTTGTGTGTCTTGGGGCTCATCGTCGGATTCAGTAGAACTAGTTCCTGAGGATTCATCATTAGAGCCTTCTGGGGTGGTCCTTTGTAATTTTGGAGTATCACCTGCCCTTGCTTCATATATCTCGTCTCCTCTGGAAGTGGAGGGTTAATTTTCTATTTCCTCGCGCTGAAGTCCTGTTTCGGGGGAGTTAAAAGATTCTTGGGAACTCTGGGAGGAGTCAAATATTTGTGGATAGTGTCTCCATTGCTTGAATACCATATCTTCCGGGGGGTGAGGTACATTTCGTAGCATGGTCTGTTTCCAGGAGTGAGATTCCTTGGGTTTTACTTTGGATACCGTTATGTGATGGTATTGTCCCAGGTTTTTATCTTCGGGATATTCCTGGGTCCAAGGCAAGGTACTTTGCCTTGTTTTTATCGGATAATTTATAATGTCCATGGCTTCTCTCAAACTTTTTTTATTTCCTTTATTTGTATCCCTGGATGGAGTCTTCCTTATTTTTTCCCCCGGTGTTTCCATAGCTCTGTTTAATTCATCCTGTAACGATAGGGGTCTTTCTATCGGGGTTGCTGGGGATACCATGTCATCAGGAAATCTTTTGGGGGGACATGGGGTTGAAATTCTATCGGGGAAAAATTGGGTCTTTGGGGACAACGTATAATCTAATTCTTCCTCCGAGCTTTCTGATGATGAACTTTCTGGACCTTTTGGGGTTCTTGCTGGTATGGGTATTAAGGGTTTTCTTTTAGGGATGACTAGGTTTTTCATGGCTAGAGATTCTTCAAAATCTTCTTCGTCGCTAGGGTTTTCAAAGTAGTTTTGTTTGAAATTGAAGGGTTTTAATTCGGATAGCCTCGACTTAGGAAATTCGTTTTCCGCGTTTGATGAATCTGACGATGAGGGTTTGGGCACCCACTTAACTGGATACTTGGCTTCTTTTATGCGGCTAGAATGTGCCTTATTTGTTCTTCCGTTATCTGGGTTTATCATTTTAAAAGTAAAATCATTGTCGTATTTTTTGATTATTCTGTAGGGTCCTGAATATTTATTGGAAAGTTTTTTGCCTTCTAGCTTTGTCTCATTTTGTAGATATATACAATCGCCTACCTTAAAAGTTATATTCCCTTTAATTATAGACTCGTTTTTCAGCTCTTGGTTCATCTTACATTTTTCTTACTCTTGTCTAACCATTGTATAGGTTTTTCTCATCCTATTTATAAAATCCTGCTTATAGTCCTCGGTATTATTGTAATACTGTCGGGATTCTATTATCTCTTGATAAGGTATTTGAAAATCACGTCCGAATAAAAGAAAAAATGGACTTTCTTTAGCCGTTTCTCAGTAAGCAGCATTAATTACATTAGTTAAGTAAGGCAGATATAGATACCAATCGTTTCGGTTGTCCTTTGTATAAATACTCAAAACATTGGAAAATATTTTGAGCCTATTTTCTATTTTTCCATTAGCTTGGGGATGGTAGGGAGAGGTTAATAATTTTTCGATTTTAAGGAAACTCATTAAATCTTTTGTTACTTTAGAAACGAAGTTAGTTCCATTGTCACTAATAACCTGGTGAGGAACACCAAATTTTAAAAATATTTTTGCTAACGGTTTAATTGTTGCATATGCGCCTTGATTTTCCAATGCTTTGGCAAAAGTGAAGCCGGTAAAATGGTCTATTACTGAGAGAACGCAAGTATGACCTCTATTAGAAACAGGTAATCCTCCATTCGTACCATATAAGTCAAATGAAACGATATCGAAAGGAAATCTCGCTACTGGTACTCTTTCCATGGGGGGATTGGGGTACGTTTGGGGATTTTGCCTTAAATTACACGCTTCACATGTACTTATGAAATCTTTAAGCTTTGTTAACGCTGATGGTATATAAAAATATTGTTTTAACTTGTGAAAGGTTTTAGCTACTCCTAAATGTCCACCTATCTCAGAATGGAAGTACTCAAAGGCAGGTATTATTAAGCTTTGGGGTAGTACTGGAATTATTAAAGTTTGATTTCTACTTGTTTCGCCTTTTACTATCCTGCAAAGGATTTCTTCGTCCAAATCGTAATAAAAATTGTCTATTTCCCGCTTCAGGGCTTTGAACTTATCTGGGAGATTATCCGAATTCACAAAATAATTAATGAGAGTCCAACATATTTCATCCTTAACTTGGTTTCTTTTAATATTAGCTAGGGATAGGGGGCTACGAGTAATTTCGTCTTCTTCTATTAGGATTTTAGGTTTATTCTTCTTGTGTTTTCGTTTACTGGGATTAATGGCACTTATTTGTTTATTTTCATTTTCTGAGGAGTTATTCTCAGGGTATCTACTCAGGAAATCGCAGGGGGCATTCTGTTTACCGGTCACATGTTCGAATTCGTAATCCAGATCTTGGATTTTCATTATCCATCTCGCTAAAATTCCAGTTGGATTTTTGAATGTGCTTAGGTACTGTAAGCTTTTATGGTCCGAACGCAAACTTAAATTTTCGATCCATTAAATAATGTTTAAATTTATCTAAATGGTAAATTATAGAAAGTAATTCCAAATTCGTTGCTGAATAACTTCTTTCACCTTTGGTTAAAGTTCTGCTTGAATAGCATATGACTTTCTCTATATACCGAGGGGGTTCCTGTAGGGGTTCGGGGTGGTTTTCCACGGGGATTAATTGGGAAAGGATTGCACCGATGCCTAGACCTGAAGCATCAGTGGTAACCACAAATATTCCTTTTTCAAAGTCTGGTAACGCTAATATTGGTTCAGAAGTAAGAGCTTTTTTTAGAGTTTCCAAGGAAGTTTGAGCTTCCTGCGATCAGGTAATACTTTGGGAAGTCCCTTTAGTTAGATCTGTTAGGGGTTTTGCGATTTGTGCATAGTTGCGTATAAATTTTCTAAAATAACTGGTTAAACCAATGATTGCTCACAATTGTTTCATAGTTTTCGGAGGTTTTAGATTTTCTACACATTTTATTTTCTCAGGGTCCGGTGATATTTGACCTTGTGTCACTATCATTCCCAAGAATTTTATTTCGGATTGAAGTAGATTTACTTTTTCAGGTCTACATTTTAGATTACATTCTCTGAATTTTTCGAAAACTTTGGCTAATGTGTTTATATGGTCCTCTGGGGTTTCTTCTACATAGATCACATCATCCACAAAATGGATAATGTTTTGGATGCCTCGTAATAAGTGTAACAGAGGCCTAGATAATGCACTTGGACTAGTTTTGAGTCCAAATGGTACTCTCAAATACTCATAAGAGCCACATTCTTTTGTTGAAAAACCCGTTTTATAAACGTCATTATCTGCTATCTTGACCTGATGATAACCTTGCGTGAGGTCAAGAGATGTAAAAAATTTATTTTTGGTTGAAATGGAGTCTAGGATTTCATCAACTCGGGGCAGGGGAAATTGGTCACTTTTTACCTGCTTATTTAAGGCTCTATAATCTACTACAAGTCTAAGGTCCTTGTTCTTTTTTGGTACGAGTATAACAGGGACTGAATACGGGCTTATACTTGGCCGTATAATATTGTTTCTTTCTAATTCGCGGATTTTATTTTTTAACCAATCTTTATAGGGGTAAGGGATGCGATAGGGCTGTTTAGCTACAGGCAACCCTGTAGTTTGGATAGAATGTTCATAGAACGGTATCAATCCAATATCTTCTTCGCATGTAGAAAATATATCTCTAAAATCCGAGAGCAATTCACAAAATTTTTCTTTTAATTGCGTATCCTGGATATGATCTAATTTAAATTTTTCCAAAAACTGGGGTCTTGTTACGGGGTACCTATTCTATGGATTCGTAACACCAATGCTATTAACTGAGCTTTCCTTGGAGTTTTTCCATTTGTTTAGCTCGTGCTCAGAAATAACTTGTATTTCAACGAGGCATGTTCCCTTTTTTAATGTAATCATATCGTTTTCATGTGTGTTAGTCAAGCAAATAAAACCTTCTCCTTTCTCGTATAAAATTATCTGTTCTTCACAAAAAAGATTTTCTGGGATTTCTTTACACGGGGATGCAAACCAAATTTCGGAATTGTCGTTTACGGGAGTAACCATTTGAGAAATTTGAACTCTTTGCATTGTTTTTGGGGGGATTTTTGTTTTACGTACCGTAAATCCATAATATTTTTCTTCCGAGTTATTTTTTATTAAATTAAGATTGGCGCTTGGTTGCGTCAAGTCTTCCGCTTTTGGGATTGGTAGTAAGGGTAAATCCAAGTCCTTTCCTATTACAATAGTACTTAGATTTATTATTTCATTCCATAATTCAGCTATTTTCTTTATTTCTGTTTGTCTATACTCCTGCATTTTTCCTATTTTTGCTTTTACTGACTCGATCCATTTGCTGCTTGATTTTCTCCCACAAGACGAGACATAGGGTACAAAAGATTTTTTCCTATTCACTGTTGCTTCCCCTCTTTCCACGCGTTGGAGAATAGGATCGTATGGATACACAAGTCTGTTGTTTGCTGTATCTAATAATACTTTATTAGATTTTAGAAAATTAGCACCGATTATAGCCTCATATGGGAAATTCTTGCATATTATGAAGTTTGTAGGGAATATTTTATTATCTTTCGTCGCATCTAAACATATCGAGCCTATAGCTTTCAGCCTGTGGCCTGTGACGCTTGTTAAACTGGGAATATTGAAGTTTTTCCGTCGCTTAATATATACTGGTATTTAGTAAATAAGTTCGAATTTATTATGTTAACTGATGCCCCGGAGTCTATTAATGCTTTGAAATTAATACTTGCAACACTAAATTATTTAATATAGGTAATATATCATTATTATCACTTAAGGAAGGTACAATTACTGGACGAGACCTATAAGGAATACTGGTCTCCTGGGTACCGGTTAATTTTCTTAGGGGCCTAATTCGTTTACTTGTGCATTTAATTGATAAGTGGGTGTTTGACATTGGGGTTCGGAGGGAAGTGAACTGGGTTCACTAGCAATTGGAGTTCCGAGTTGATTGACATTTGATTGTCTTGGTTGCCACGTATTATTGCGTGGGTTAAAATTTCTTGTGCCGACGGCTCGCGGCATTTGATTGTTTTCTATTGACGAAAAATTTCTTTCGTTTCCCGAAAAATATCTTTCATTTCCCGTCGGGAAAAATATCCTCTGTTATCGCTCGTATTCCTGTTAAATCTAGTCGGATACACTGTCCTTGAATTAAATTGGTACGTGTTTTGTCGCGTATTTGGGTTGGGGAACCGATAATTATTTTGTCCTTTGAGGGAAGGATTTGAATAGGATTGGGGAGGCGTATATTGGGAAGAATTTGAATACGCAAATCCTTGTTGGTACGGGTTGCGGAACGATGGGGGACGTGGGGGGTTATTTCTATAACTTCCTGACCCATTGGCCTTTAAGTTTGTTCTCCCGAACAAACGGTTATTAAAACTGGGGGTTGTTCGTGTATAGTTGATTCTCGTCCGGCATTCCCTGGCAATATGTCCTTGTTTATTACATGCATAGCATATAACTGGGGGGTTGTTTACATAGTTTGTCGTGTTCGTGGGTACAAAACGCACCGTTCTTTGCCTGGTGGGGGTTGGAGATCTATTTTGGTTCGGTTTGGGTGAATTGTCTCTTGAAAAGAATCCTGGGGAAATTGCTCGTGATCGTCCCGGAGTTGAATTTTCTACATTATTTATTCTTGACTTATTGTGGTTTGCCACAATTGAGTCAATTTCCATCATTTTCTCTACTTCCTGGACTGCTAGCTCTAATTTTCGAATATTTTTTGATATTAATATTCGATACAGTTTGGGGCTCAATCTTTGCATGAAAGCAATTAACACAATTTTATTACATAAAGGACCAACTTCTCTCCCGTATTTAGCCTCAATGGATACCATTATCTTGTGTAGGTATTCTCTAATATCTTGGCCTTCATTAAAACATACAGTTCCGTGCTTTAATTTGTGTGTTGAACTAGTTTCAACAAATCTTTCTTGGAACGCTTTTAGCAGTTTTTCTATTGAGTTTACTGGAAGGTTGTTATCTTCCCCTATTGTATTTTCTATTTGTTTTAAGAATGTTAGTGCTTGTCCCTTAAGTCTCATCAACAACATGTCTACTAATGATTTTAAGTCTGTTTGAGTTACTTCTACGAATTAGTTTAATTGGATAATAAATTTATCTACATCTGAATCACCGTTATATGAGGGAAGCGATTTTGAAATTTCCACTGTTTTGGCAATGAGTTTTTGCTTTAACAATTGTTCGTTTTGATCTAACGACATTTTGGTTTTTTCTTCAAAATAAATTAAAATCCGGCACTGGTTTTATCTTTTTTTATATAACTCAAATTTGGTTTGTTTAAATTTGATTTTTGTTATTATTTTAAGGCGACTTAGGCTTAAAAATATTGCACTCCAAAGTATGTGCAAAATTTAGCACATTCGAAGCATGCAGGAATGATGGGACTTTAAAGCATGCACATAATATGGCACTTCCCCTATGCGTAGTATTTCTGAATAATCTTTTTTTTGAAATATTGTCCTTGTGTTTTGCTCCTTTAAACCGGACCGCGCCGATTCTAATGGGGGGGGTTTCGAATTCTAATGGGAATATCAATAAAAGGTTATTTGTTCTTATATTTTCTGATCTTTCCTCATATGGAAATTTCAATTAATTAATTCAATGGGGAAATTTAGTTAAACTCTTAGTTGACGGTTTACGAGTAGCTTACCTGAATGGAGGCGGAACTTCATGTGTGGGGAGCTTAAATTAACGGTTCAACTGGGGAGCTTGCATTAATGACCATATTGAGTCGAAACCAGATTGAAAGGTTTCAGGTTCCCTTGAGTGTGAGTAGAGCCGCAAGGACAAACCATTTTGAGAATTGCTAGCATAGAGAGAATAAAATAAGAAAGTAATGTGTTAATTGTTACTTACATGATCGGAATAGAGCTTGATGGTAATATCAGAAACACTAGCAGTAAATGACACTGAGATAAATTGTTAATTGTGTCAATACAAATAATGTTCAATAAGACTGTTTCTGTATCACGTAAAAGTTATAGTAAGCATAAAAATGACTGGCTCTAATCTCATTCTAAACTCATAAAAAGACTTCTCTAAGACTGAAAATAAGACTGCAAAAAGAGACTCGAATAAGACTCTCCAAGACTGAAATAAGACTGGCGCAAAATTGCTAAGTTCTAGCTATCTACTTTTCCCAATTTCGCCAGAGGTTACGTTCGGGAGTCACTAACAACTATATTTTACAAATTCTATTGATTCTATTATATGACCTATATTACTATTGGGTAATGATAAACCAATGAGCAACTTGGGTTTAATTAAGATTGATGAATTTTAAGATATCACTTTGGAATTCTTCAGACCAAACAAAGTTTTATACTGTATCCTTTTGCTTGTAAGGTGTCACGTAGTTCCTGGAAGGCTGATGATTTATTTATGTGAAAATTGTTAAAGAACAATACGATTTGATTACATTGAGATATTTGTTCTGATATTTTCAGTACGAAAAGTTTTACACTGTAGCTTTTCGCTAATGAGCTTTTTAATTACATTGAGATACACAGTTCTTTTTCAGAACGATGCAATTAAATTATAAAAAATATTCTGTATTTCGAGTGACTATATTTTTTTGTGTAATAAATTCTACCATCTCTTGATGGTTAGGGATTTCGAACTCTAAGGATTTAAATTACATTGTTTGTTACCTTTCATGTGAAACTTGGTCTAATTGATATTTATTGTATAAACTGATGGCGCGAAGACGGATTTATTTGTTTAATTTTCTGTGGGAAAGGTTCTTACAATATATATCTGAATTAGATACATTTTTTTCACTATGATAAATTGGACGCTTGAGGCTTGCTCGACCTGTAGGCTACTTGAGTTTTTCAGGTTCATATTTTGGGTAATTTTATTTTTTTTATCTGAGTAACTTTAATTGGAAAATTTTGAGGTTTTTGAAAATTGATCC